>NC_080542.1:135402579-135702579 GCF_028640845.1 Ahaetulla prasina | reverse complement strand
CTGACTCACACACAATGTAAAAGCAGCTGCACTTCACCCAAAATGGCCCCTGCAACAAGCAGGAACCTCACACAGCCACAAAAAGCTCAAAAACCAACTTTCGCACTTTACACGCACACAACACAACACAATTGACTCGCACACAAAATGCCACATACAGTTTTGTGAGATGTGTGTGTTTGTGTAGTTAGAGTGAAACACTACAGAAACACACCAAATCTTAGAAAGCTGCACAAATATTTTATTATTTTATTTAATTTTATTTATATTTTTTAGATCAGGGATCTCCAACCTTAGTAACTTTAAGGTTTGTGGACTTCAACTCCCAGAGTTCCTCAGCCAACAAAGCTGGCTGAAAAACTCTGGGAGTTGAAGTCCACAAGCCTTAAAGTTACTAAGGTTGGAGACCCCTGTTTTAGATAAAAGCAGCTAAAGTTAAAACTTCCTTAACTTTAAATTGCTGTCTAAAACAAACAAACAAACAAACAAAAACTCCTTAAAAACCCCAATTAACTATTTTTTAAAGCTCCCCCCATATACTTACCCAATTGGAGGCAGGCAGATTGAGTTGCTCACCGAGGAAATGGATTGCAGACAGGCAGATTCAGTTGCTAACTGATGCAACTGATTGCAGCAGCCGAAGCAAAGCAAGGCTTTGTGAGCCTGAAAGGAGCAGCAATTAGGTAAGTGCGGATGGGCGATTGGGTGGGCGTGGGCATGGGCTGTTGTAAGAGCTTGTAGAAAACATGTTTTTAAAGGTTCTGGTGATCAGGCAACTCAGCTGGGATTGCCAGAGGAGCTTTTAAAAGCTTTTTTTTACAACTTCTTCAGCCGAAGAGGTTGTTAAAAAAAACCTTTTAAAGGGTTCTGATGATCCCAGCTGAGCCGCGCAATCATCAAAGGCTTTTTTTTACTTTTTAAAGCATTTTTTCAGCTGAAGAAAAAATGCTTTTAAAAGTAAAAAAAAAAAAAAAACCTCTGATGATGGCGCGGCTCAGCTGGGGCAGGGGGCAGGGCCAGGTATTTTTGCTACCGGTTCTCCGAACCACCCGCTGCCATCGCTACCGGATCAGGTGATCCGGTCCGAACCGGGAGCATTTCACCCCTGAGGTAAGTGCAGGGTGTGCGTGGAGGCTTGGGGAGGGTGAAAAATGGGCCTACCAGAAGTTTGGGAAGGCCAGAAGCCTTCTGGCCTTCCCAAAAAGCAAAAAGGAGGGCAAAAAGCCCCCCCCCACCATGGTGCAGGAGGCCGACTAGGCCACATCCACCCAGCAACCGGGCAGAAAACCCCTTGCTAAAATTTTTGAAGCCCACCCCTGTGTAGGTGACTGAGACTGAGGGAGGGGTCAAGCATGTCATCAGTCTTGAGTCCCTTCATGTCAACAAGAGATCTAAGTCCAGTACGCCTTGAATTCCTGCAACTCTTAATCTACCACTTGCCTTGATCATTAGTAGTTCAGATTGTAAAGAGATAGCATGGACAAACTTATATTTGATTCCTAATGTCTTGTGCTTGACTAATAAACACGATATACCTCCAAAGAAATATTTCATTGCAATTATTCAGTGAAACTGCTTTTTCATGCATATGTTAATAGGTGGCAAAGCTCATATTGAATTGCTGCAAGGAACATATTTAATATAATTAACAGTTTGTCAAGGGCACCATGCCTTCCCTTTTTTTTTTTTTTTTTTGCTGTGTTCCCTTGGTGTTGACTATTGTTTAGTAAAATGTCAACATCTCAGAAACTGAATTCATACACCTGTGCTAAGCCTTTGTGAAATCGTAGACTACAGGCAATGAGAGATCTCAATTGTTCTCTGTGCATGAAGTATTCCGGATGAAAATATCATTATTTGTGCAAAATGAGTCTCATCTTGATCATACAAGTATTGTGATGGCATTTTTTCAACTAATATATTGTGAAATATTTCAGTATATCACTGCAGATATCTGTGTATCTGTGGACAAGGAAAATCTCTTTCAAGATAGCAATTCCACTTGCAAAATGGCAATGTATCACTGCATTAAAATTGGTACCCTTTCCATATTCTGAGGCCAGGACCATGAAGAAATGATAATACAGGCAATCCTCATTTTATGTCCCCAATTGGAGCCAGAATGTAAAATGGTTGTTAAGCAAGTCACACCCAATAGCAATAGCAGACTTATATACCACTTCACACTGCTTTACAGCACTCTCTAAGCATTTTATGGAGTCAGAATATTGCCCCCAATAAAATGGGTCCTCATTTTACCGACCTAGGAAGGGTGGAAGGCTGAATCAACCTTGAGCCTGGTGAGACTCAAATTGCCAAACTGCTGGCAATCGGCAGTTAACAGAATTAGCCTGCAGTGCTGCATTCTAATCACTGAGCCACCATGACTCATAATGAATCACTGCAGTTGTTAAGTAAATAATGTGGCTGTTAAGCAGATTTGATTTTCTCCATTGACTATGCTTGTCAGCATAGTCTAAGAAGGTTGCATATGGTGGTCACCTGAACCCAGGATTCTGAAACTGTCACAAATACATACATGCCAATTGACAAGTGTCTGAATTTTGATCATGTGGCCTTGGGAAGGCTGCGACTGTTTAAGAGGTCGTAAATTACTTTTTTCCAGTGCCCTTGTAATATTGAATGATCACTAAATGAATGGTTGTAAGTAAAGGACTATCCATATCTTATTCCCTTCTACTTTTACGAAGATTGGGGGGGGGAAGTAATGTTCCTTGTGCTCAGCTGCTATCCAAAGAGGCAAATAATAGTCGACTGACTACAGATCTCTACAGACTCAAAATGCTCATAGTGATCTGATATTTTGAAAACGTTCAAAATATCCTAGATGTAACTTGGATACATTTTAAAATGGATATAGAAGAAGTGGCATATATGGCATATATGTTCCACTAAGCAAAGATATAGTTTATTTATTTTTGATGTGCCTATTTATTCCTTGAATTTAAATATTATTATCATTCATTCATTCAATTTCAATATTTACTCAATATTGTGTGAATTCAGTCATTGAGTGTGTAAATCATTACAGGTACTCCTCGACTTGCAACCATACCCTTTAGTGACCACTTGAAGTTAGAGAGGCACTGAAAAAAAGTGACTTTTTACCATGTTTCACACTTACGACTGTTGCAGCAACCTCATGGTCATGGGATCAAAATTCAGCCACTTGGCTATTGGCAAGTCTTTATGATGGTTGCAGTGTCCTGGGATCATCTTTTGCAATCTTCTGACAAGCAAATCTGGGGAAGCCAGGTTCATTTAACAAGCATGTTAATAATTTAACAACTGCATTGATCCATTTAACCATTGTGCCAAGAAAGTAAAATTGTAAAATGGGGCAAAGCTCCCTTAAGAACTGGCTTGTTTAGCAATGGAAATTTTGGGTTCAGTTGTGGTCATAAATTGAGGATTACCTGTGGTTGTGGGCTAAGCATGTTGGGTGAGCATAGCCATTTGGACTTAATACCATAATTAAATAACAAAGCTGGGCTACATCTATTTTTCTACAAAGAATACAAGTCCAGTTGGAGGCAGTACTCCACTCCCTTCTCAATAATCCTTTATTTTCAAAGAGTGCTTCCTTATCCTTCTGGTGATGCTATTGTTCCCATTGACTTAAAAGTGGTGCAGAACTAAAGGAACCATCCTTTCTGTTCAGTGAGATGGACTTGGACATACACTGGCTCTAGATTCAGGTACAGGTGTGTGAGATTTGAATATGGACTGTAAGCTGGAGAAGTGGAAAGTCCAACTCTTTTCTCTAATGGCCTTATCCTGATTTTAAAAAAATCCTATTTTGAAGCTAATGAACATCATTCCTTCCAATAGCAAATTTTTTTGGTAGAATGTCTGTGGGATTGGTGTCTCCTAGAATATAAACATAAAGAAAAGAAAATATACATACTCTGAAAATGCTGCTCTTCCCCCATCATTACTAGGCAGTTCCAAATATGACCAATTGACATTACCTACTTCGGATAATGAAACATCTGCAAGAAAACAAGCAAACTCAAAGAGGACCAAGGACCACTCTTGATAACTATGCTTCATGTACCTAGGACTTTTTTTTGAAAAAAATAGAAGTGGGTGGGATAACGTAGATTACCAGGGGAAGCCCAAGGGTGGGGTCAAATGCATCATTAGCCTGGAGTCCCTACAACCCCTGAAAGAGATCCAAGTTCATCTTCATTCCCCTTTGAAGTTCATTGACTCTTATCTGGCACTCATTTGCCTTGACAGGTAAGATCAGATTCTAATGTATAGGTTGCACAGAATAAACTTGAAGTGTTTTTGAACTGTATCCTGGCTCTTGGCATCTTCCACCTGGCAGAGACTTGATTTAGCATCATGGAAATTAGGATGTCTGTACAGAGCGCTTAATGCAGAGATAAGAACTTCATGCAACTTCTAAAACTGCCCATTCCTCGTAATCTTGTCCAAGCAAATTATTTTTGAATTCTCATCTGGGATCTCAAAATGTTTGACTACAGATGCTATCACTTAGATTTGCACAACTGTTTTGGTAGCAATTTTTCATTGAGGAAATTCAACATTGAGAAAGGGGCATTGAGAACAGAGAAGGCGGCTATGTAAAGCGTTAACAAGTGTTAGTGTGAGTGCAACCACAGAACAGGAAAAAATGACTTGCAGCTAATTTTTTTTCGAGAAAAGCAATAAAATACAAAACTGATTGGGGTCACTAGTAGCCACTGAAACCAACTGACCTCAATCAGCATAGAAGCCCAAGGCTATAAGTAGATGATCATGCTGGAAACTCAAGGAAAGTAGATGGTTTTTCTTGGGAAGGAAGGCAATTTGATAGAAAGAGAACGCTTTTCTTCATCTGAGATTTATTTATTACATCGATTTATATAGTTTCCCTCCTTCCACATCTCACCATTTGGGACTCTGAGCAGCAAAACAAGATTAAAAATGAACAAATAACAAAATGCAATAAGTAGCACAGGAAGATAATGGTGCTCCAGGAGAATCTAACCAAATTCATAAAAAATTGAAAAATCACATTGGTGGCTCACCCAGCCGCTTTGCTCCATGCCCCAAAGGATCATCTATGTCTTTAAGGATTTACAAATTGCATGTAGGGTTGGGCTGAAGGAATCTCAGGAGACATGATGTTCCACATTGTGGTTGTTATGACAAAAGAAGGTACATATCCAGATGGTATTGTTTAATAGATAGGACCCAGAGGATACCCATTCTTCCAGATCTATTTTTTTTATTTATTTATTTATTTTTATTTTATTTATTTGTCACAACAGTATATATAAGCATAAGCATGAAATAACTATATGATATATAAGCATATATAAGCATAAGTATGTAATAACTATATTAATTGCATATAGTGAAAGGAAACATTAGGATAGGAACTGTAGGCATGCTTGTGCTCTTATGCACGCCCCTTACAGACCTCTTAGGAATGGGGTGAGAATCTAGTGAGAAGGGAAATGATTTCTTTGCTTAATTGCAACCCAGATATACAGGAAGCCCTTGATTTAACAGCAGTTCATTTAGTGACTGTTCAATGGCACTGAAAAAAGTGACTTATGATCAGTGGTGGGATTGAAGTAATTTAACAACTGAGTCTCTGCACTAATAATTTCTTCCAACAACCAGTTTGCCAAACTGCTCAGAAAGTTAACAACCGGTTCTCCCAAAGTGGTGGGAACTGGCTGAATCTCATCACTGCTTATGATCGTTTTTCACATGACCACTGCAGCATCCCTATGATCAAAATTCAAACTCTCGGCAACTGGCTTGTATTTATTATGGTTGCAGTGTCCCCAGGGTCATGTTATCCCCTTTTGCAATCTTTTGACAAGCCAAGTCAATGGGGAAGCCAGATTCACTTAACAACTGGGTTATTAACTTAACAACTGCAGTGGTTCACTTAACAACTGTGGCAAGAAAGATCATAAAATGAGACAAAACCCATTTAACGAATTCTCACTCAGCAACATAAACTTTGGGCTCAATTGCTGTCGTAAGTCGATGGTTGTCTATAGTAGCCCTGGCATGTCATGTTTAACTAATGTAATGCTGCCTAAGCACTTGAGGTATGTCTAGCATAGGAGGAAGGTTAACTATAATTCTGAGAGTTGAAGTTCACACATTTTAAAGTTGCCAAGGTTGAAGAATACTATTCTAAAAAGTCTTTCCAGGCAGTTCGTTCAGATACGGTAGTTCCGCACAGAACTATTGTATTTTTCGGACTATAAGATGCTTTAAGTATAAGATGCACCTAGCTTTGGGGGAGGAAAACAAGAAAAAAAAATCTGCCTCTGCCTCCCAACAATTTGCCTCCTTGCAGCAAACAGCAAACAGTCTGGTCAGCTTCAGCACAGCCTGATTTAGCACGAGCAGCTGATTGGCAGTTGGATTGGCCTCCTAGAATAACGCCTATCAGCTGTTCCAGGCTGTGGGGATCGCTGCTGCCTATTACCGCCACTGCCTATCCCTGCCACCGGGAACGGGCTGAAAATGGGATATGTAGAGGCTGAAAATGGGATGTATGAGGCCAAAAATGGGGTTGTGAGGCGACAATAGGTGACCGGTGATGGGTGCCGCTGGTGCCAATGGGCAGTGGCGATCCCCGCAGCCTGGAACAGCTGATAAGTGGTATTCTGGGAGGCTGATCCAACGCCAATCAGCTGCTCGTGCTAAATCAGGCTGTACTGAAGCTGACCACACTGTTAGCTGCAAGAAGGTAAATTGCTGGGAGCCAAAGGCCGAAGGGTAAGGGCCGGGGGATGGGCAGGGCTTCAGCAACATTCCCCTTATAAGTGCATCTTATACTCCAAAAAGTATGGTAAATATGGGCAGTGTTATCCTTGATTTATGACAAAAAATTGTCTTTAAAATGTGTGGTTGTCATGGGAGCGCACCCAGCTTTATGATAATTTTTACCATAATACTGAAGCAAGACATCACAAGATTGCATTTTGTGGCTTTCTCTGCTGGCTTGGGAGCTGGCCGGGAAGGTTGCAAATGACGATCATGTGCACCAATCTCAACCACATGACTGCAATGTTTGTAAGTGTGAGGAGTGGTCAAAAGCCATGTCTTTCAGCATCATCATATCTTTGAATTGTCGCTAAATGAAAGATTCTAAATTGGGACTGCAGGCAGTCCTAGGTTTAGAACCACTCATTTAGTGACTGAATTGCAACACTTGAAAAAGTAACTTACAACTATCCCAAAAGTACTTTTTTCAAGAGGCAACCGGACTTTCTGGCTTTTCTTTGAAGACGTTTTGCTTCTCATCCAAGAAGCTTCTTCAGCTCTGACTGGGTGGTGGGGAATGGAAGGATTTATATTCCTTGCAGCTGATCATTTGCATCCTTTTAGAGAGTTGTTGAGGCCTTTTGGAGATTTATCTGTGTCGTCAGAGTTACCTGAATGGTACAAATGGGTGTGGAGCCTTCTTGGAGCTACTGAAAAGACTGTTTTTTTTTTCCATAAAAAAGTTTTATTTTTACAATCATATCAAACAGCTCATCCAATGTACAGTTATATACAATTAGTCGGGCTTGCCCAGTCACCACCACCTCTTTTAACACTCTTTCCTCTTCTATCTTCTTTTACTTTCCAGACCTTCCTCTCCTTCTCTTATCTACATCCTCTCCTCCCTCTATCCTACACCTTCCTTCTCCCTCTTCTACCCCTCTTCCTTCCTCTTCTCCTCTTTCCTACCTCCTACACTCTCCTCTTTTCTCCCTCCCCACCGTTCTAAAATGGTAACTGGGCAGACCCGACCCTACATTAATTATATTTATACATCTTCAATAATCCCTGTACATTAACCATCACTCTATCCTTTACCCTCAACCCCCCAATTCCCCTCCCCCTTACCCCCCACCCCCCACCCCGACTTCCCAGAACAAAATGCAAGGTATCAAAACTAATAATCATAATCCAAAATAATTCCTAAATTATAATCTCTAGTCACTCCACACATAATCACACTCTCAATTCCCCTCTCCTTCAGAAATATATCTAATACAAAATATTTCCTAAATTTACTCATATGCTATATATGCTATATTTTTTTATCTGATACTTATTTTGAATATAATCAATCTGAAAAGACTGTTTTGTAGACTGGAGACAGTACCTGGATGAAGCTGTCTATCTAGACCCATTCCAGTCCGGCTTCCGGTCCGGATATAGTACGGAGACAGCTTTGGTCGCGTTGGTGACCTCTGGAGGGCTAGGGACAGGGGTTGTTCCTCTGCCCTGGTCCTGTTAGATCTCTCAGCGGCTTTTGATACCATCGACCATGGTATCCTGCTGCACCGGTTGGAGAGTTTGGGAGTGGGAGGCACCGTTTATCGGTGGTTCTCCTCCTATCTCTCTGACCGGTCACAGATGGTGTTGACAGGAGGGCAGAGATCGACCGCGAGGCGCCTTACTTGTAGGGTGCCTCAGAGGTCGATTCTCTCGCCTCTCCTGTTCAACATCTATATGAAGCTGTTGGGCAAGGTCATCAGTGGCTTTGGGGTGAGTTACCAGCTGTACGCTGACGATACGCAGCTGTACTTTTCCACCCCGGGCCACCCCAACGAAGCTGTCGAAATGCTATCCCGGTGCCTGGAAGCCGTACGGGTCTGGATATGGAGAAACAGACTCAAGCTCAATCCCTCCAAGACGGAGTGGCTGTGGATGCCGGCACCCCGGTACAGTCAGCTGCAACTGCAGCTGACTGTTGGGGGCGAGTCATTGGCCCCAACAGAAAGGGTGCGCAACTTGGGCGTTCTCCTGGATGGACGGCTGTCGTTTGAAGACCATTTGGCGGCCGTCTCCAGGAGAGCTTTTTACCAGGTCTGCCTGGTTCGCCAGTTGCGCCCCTTCCTTGACCGGGATGCCTTATGCACAGTCACTCACGCTCTTGTCACTTCTCGTCTGGATTATTGCAATGCTCTCTACATGGGGCTATCCCTGAAGTGCACTCGGAGGCTTCAGTTAGTTCAGAATGCAGCTGCGTGGGTGATTGAGGGAGCCACACGTTGCTCGTGTAACACCGCTCCTGCGCAGTCTGCACTGGCTACCTGTGGTCTTTCGGGTGCGCTTCAAGGTTTTGGTTACCACCTTTAAAGCGCTCCATGGCTTAGGGCCCGGGTACTTATGGGACCGCCTGCTGTTACTTTATGCCTCCCACCGACCTGTACGCTCACACAGAGAGGGTCTTCTCAGGGTGCCGTCCGCCAAGCAATGTCGGCTGGCGGCCCCCAGGGGAAGGGCCTTCTCTGTTGGAGCACGTACCCTCTGGAACAAACTTCCCCCTGGTTTGCGTCAATTGCCTGACCTTCGGACCTTTCGCCGTGAATTGAAAATGCACTTGTTTATCCAAGCGGGACTGGCTTAATTTTTTAAACTTTTGAATTTTAATAATTTTAATTGGGGTATTTTATGAATTTTATGGGTCAAATTTTCGGCCATTTATAGAATATGTTATTTTAATTTTTGTTTTAATTTGTATATTGTACTGTTTTTTAATCTGGCTGTACACCGCCCTGAGTCCTTCGGGAGAAGGGCGGTATAAAAATAGTAATAATAAAATAATAATAGATGATGTCTTATCATGCCCCCTTTGTTGAGAGAGAGCTGTTCAGTTTTGACATAGATGGCCTGTTTGACCCAGGGGTGAAATGCTCCCAGTTCAGACCAGATCACCCGAACCGGTAGCAATGGCGGCAGGTAGTTGAGGAACTGGTAGAAAAAATCCCTTCCTCCCTCCCCGCCCCCATACCCAGCTGAGCTGCACGATCATCACTGGTTTTTCTTTACTTTTAAAAGTATTTTTCCTTCAGCCAAAAAAATGCTTTTAAAAGCAAAAAAAAAAGTTGGCCACACCCACCCAGTCACATTACACTTTCCCCACCAAGCCACGCCTACACAACCAGTAGTAACAAATTTTACATTTCACCCCTGGTTTGACCGCTCTTTCAAACCAGCTGCCCTCTCTGTCCAAAATGTGCACTTTGCTATCTTCAAAAGAGTGGCTTTTGTCTTTTAAATGCAAATGGATTGCTAAATCTAGTCCTGATGGTTTGTTTTCTTACGTTGTGCCATGCATTTATGAAGTGGTTGTTTTGTTTCTCTAATGTGCAGATCTTCACATGGCCTCAATGACTCTCTAAAAGAATGTGAATGACCAACTGTCTGCAAGGAGTATAAATCTTTCCATTCTCCAGTATCCAGTCAGAACTGAAGAAGCTTCTTGGATGAGAAGCAAAACATCTGCAAAGAAAAACCAGAAAGTCCAGTTGCCTCTTGAAAAAGCATCTTTGGGATAACTAGGACCTGGATGACTGAGAATCTCCATAGACAGATAACTTACCACTAGTTCTTGAACTTACAACTGTTGCAGCATCCCCATGGTTACATGAACAAAATTTGGGTGCTGGGCAACTGGCAATATTTATGATAGTTACAGTATCCCAGGGTCATGTTGATAGATCGTTCCCCGAATGGGTTCGAATTTCCTGGCTGGGAGAGCCTCTCCAGCAGATTGGAGCGTTGCCGATGTATTAGAAGAACTGAGATCGAAGCGAGCTGCGTGAAAGCGAGGTTTCTTTATTTTTCAGGAAGACGAATCCAGCAAGCGCAAGGACCGCGTTCCTGGGTGAGCTGACAACCATATACAGTAAGTGTACATTTTTAATACTCTTTTTCCTTTTTCATTTCTTTGTTTTGGGAGTACTTGATGGGATTTCCCTTTGTGTATGTGCTTGCTAAGTTTTCTGTGTTTTGTCTTTCTGATTATGTTAATGTGGGTGAGTTTTGTGTTCGGGTGTGTTTAATCTGTTCATTCTAACGATTTGATTCCCTCAAGTATTCTCCCTTCTGTTAGTTGTTTTCCATATGTTTTAACTGAAGTTGATCTATTTAGGCTTGTGATTGAATCTTGTCTTGATCTAATCTATTTCTTTTATTCGGTCGGCTATGTCTGTGTGACCTGATTATTTCTTTTCCTGTATTTCTTTGTCTTTTAAATAGCCTTGAGGTTTTTGGGTTTTTCCCTGGCTAGATTTAATTCTGAGTCAGTTTCTTTTGTTATGATGCATCCTGGCTTGGTTTCCTTTTGCTTAACACTGCCTAGGTGAAGTTCCCTTCCTACAATGTGATCACCATTTGTGACTTTCGTAACCAGCTTCTAACAAGCAAAACCAATGGGAAAAACTGGATTCGCTTAACAACTGTATGGTTCCACTAAAGGAGAATATTTGTAGCTCAGAGTTTGACATGAGGGGTCGGTCCTTGGTGCTCTCTGAGCTTGCTTGTTTTCTTGCAGATGTTTCATTACCTAAACCAGGTAACACCATCAAGTACTAACAGCATCACCAGCACTGATGATGTTACCTAGCTTGGGTAATGAAATGTCTGCAAGAAAAGAACCAAGCTCAGGGAGCACCAAGGGCCCCTCAACTTTGTGATTCACATAACAACCATGATTCACTTAACACCCATGTCAAAAAAGACCATAAAATTGGGTGCAACTCAACAATGCCTTACTTAGCAACAGAAATTCTGGTAGTTTCTAGTTGAGGACTAGCTGTGCTTTTAATTCGTTGATCTGAATTCAGGATGCTTCAGCCTGTGAGGTAATAGACTGATTCCATTAATTTAGTTTAGTCTACTTTATCTTATTGTCATTGCACCCCATACAGTTAAATGCCATCTTCAGTGTTCATTATAGCTATAAAAATAAAACACCAACACACATCCTTCATATTCTATACAATTGAATAACAAGATTTTGGTGTCATTCCTCGAAATAAAGCAATGTCTAAGATTGAAAAAAGTGGGTTTTTTTTTAACAGTACAGGCATGATTTATGCTTACTAGTTTCTGCTCACCCCCAGTGATATTTTATTTTTTTAAACTCCTGCTAGAGATTTCATATTCTCTTTTGCAAAACGAACCATTTTGGTTTCAAGGGCAAATGGTGAGACTGAGTTCAATAAAGGGAAGGATTAAGGCATAACCCTGTATTCTTGCTTGCTTGCCCAATTATTAAATGAGTCTTTGGACACTTGTCATTTGAGTGCCCATATCCTATGCCCATGCTAGAATAGAATAAAGCTAGAAAGGACCTTGAAGGTCTTCTAGTCTAGCCCCCTGCTCAAGCAGGAAACCTTATATCATTTCAGATAAGTGGCTGTCTAGACTTTAATTAAAAACCTCCAGTGCTGAAGCACCCGTATCGTCTGACGGCCAGCTGTTGCACTGGTTAATTGTTCCCACTGTTAGAAAGTTTCTCCTTAATTCCAGGTTGCTTCTGTTCTTGATTAGTTTCCATCCATTGTTTCTTGTCTTGCCTTCTGGTGCTTTGGAAAATAATTTGACCCCCTCCTCTTTGTGACAGCCCCTCAAATATTGGAACACTGCTATCATGTCACCCCCTAGTTCTTTTATTTTCTAGACTAGTGAAACTCTAGCTCATTTGCTGTCAATAATTCCATACATTCCAGCTACATTTCCAGTAAAAATCCAGTTTACCAAATCAAACCTAAATTATCTTTTAGCTGAATTATTTCTCATGAAAGGTCCCAGCTGTAGACTGGTTGTTGCATTGTAAGGAGGAAATCATTAAGCATTAAAAAAAAAAGTGATAAATTACAAGCAAAAAGCGCCTTTTTAAAATCCTGTTGTTTTTGGCAGGTGGCCTTCCTAGGCTCATTATCTCATTTTTAGCAAGTGTCTTCCTGGGCTCTTTATCATTTTTGGCTTCTGATTTGAGAAATGATGTTGTGTAAATATTTGCCAATGTTTTCCCAGCCTTATGTACTCCTTTCCCAAGCCTCTGGAGTTTCTCACAACAGTTCTCAGAGAAGGTTCTAAGATACAAAAGAAAACTGATTTATGCTTAGTGATTTCTGCTCACCCCCTCATGACATTCAATTTTTTAAAATTCCTGGTGGAGATTTCATATTCTCTTTTGCAAAATGAACCATTTTGGCTACAAGGGCAAAAGTTCAATAAAGGGAAGGATTAAGGCATAACCCTGTATTCTTTCTTGCTTGCCCAATTATTAAATGAGTCTTTGGACACTTGTCATTTAAGTGCTCATATCCTGTGCCCATGCTGGCTTAAAGGTGGTTTAAGAAGATCCTTTCCAGACTAAAACACTGGGCCAATAACTTTCAAGATGCTCAGTCTGAATTACAGTCCACCTATCCATCTGTTCCAGAAAAATAATTGCTAATTGCCCCTGCACATACATGTGTGCAGTGGTGAGATTCAAATTTTTTAACAATCGGTTCTGTGGGCATGGCTTATTCTGGGGCATGGCTTGGTGGTCATGTGACTGGGTGGGTGTGGCTAGCTGGTCATGTGACTGGGTGGGCGAGCCTAGTTGGTCACTGTTGACCTAGTTGGTCAACAGTGAAAAAAGTAAGGTTCTACATTTAGGCCAAAAAACCAAAATGCACAGGTACCGTATATGTGGTACCTTGCTCAATAGTAGTAACTGTGAGAGGGATCTTGGAGTCCTAGTGGACAACCATTTAGATATGAGCCAGCAGTATGTAGCAGCTGCCAAAAAAACCAACACAGTTCTGGGCTGCATAAACAGAGGGATAGAATCAAGATCACATGAAGTGTTAATATCACTTTATTATGGCTTAGTAAGGCCACACTTGGAATATTGCATCCAGTTTTGGTCACCACGATGTAAAAAAGATGTTGAGACTCTAGAAAGAATGCAGAGAAGAGCAACAAAGATGATTAGGGGACTGGAGGCTAAAACATATGAAGAATGGTTGCAGGAACTGGGTATGTCTAGTTTAACAAAAAGAAGGACTAGGGGAGACATGATAGCAGTGTTCCAATATCTCAGGGGCTGCCACAGAGAAGTGGGAGTCGGGCTGTTCTCCAAAGCATCTGAGGGTAGAACAAGAAGCAATGGGTGGAAACTGATCAAAGAAAGAAGCAACTTAGAACTAAGGAGAAATTTCCTGACAGTTAGAACAATTAATAAGTGGAACGACTTGCCTTCAGAAGTTGTGAATGCTCCAACACTGGAAATTTTTAAGAAAATGTTGGATAACCATCTGACTGAGATGGTGTAGGGTTTCCTGCCTGGGCAGGGGGTTGGACTAGAAGGCCTCCAAGGTCCCTTCCAACTCTGTAGTTATGTTATGTTATGTTATGTTATATGTTATGTGACCGGATGGCCATGGCTATGTGCATAGAAACTACTCAGAGGGCTAAAAAAAGTCATTTTTGACCAGTCCTTGCACTTTTGACCGGTCCTCGCACTTATGACCATCCTCACATTTATGCCTGTTGCAGCATTCTTAACAAGTGTATCACTCATTTCACAACTGCTTCTCTTCACCATGGTTACAAGATAGGACGCAAAATATAAATGTGAGGACAGTCATAAGTGCAAGGACCAGTCAAAAGTGTAAGGACAGATCAAAAATAACTTTTTCAGCGCTCTGAATGGTCCCTATGCACATAGGCACTACCCAGAGGGCTGAAAAAAGTGATTTCTGACTGGTTCTCACACTTTTGACCAGTCCTCACACTTATGACTGGTCATCATTTATGCCTGTTGCAGCATTCTTAATAACCATTTCACAACTGCGGTGCTTCATGTGACCGGGTGGGCGTGGCCAGGTGGTCATGTGACATAGCTTCTTTGGCTTAATGACAGTTTGCTGCAACGTTTGTAAGTGTGAAAAATGGTCATAAGTCACTTTTTCACTGCCATGCTTGTTAAACCAATTACCAGAACAAATCATTCTCCCTCCCTCTCTTTCTCTTCTTCATCTTTCTCCCCCTTTCTCTCCATCTCTCTTTCTCCCGTCTCTTCCTCTCTGTCTCTTTCTTCCCTTTTCTCTCTTTCATCTTTCTCCCCCCTCTTTCTCCCCTTCTTTCTCTTTTATCTCTTTCTCTTCATCTCTTTCTCTCCTTCATCTTTCTCCCCCTTTCTCTCCTTCATCTTTCTCCCCCCTTTCTGTCCTTCATCTCTTTCTCCCCCTCTTTCTCTCCATCTCTTTCTCCCCCTTTCTGTCTTTCATCTTTCTCCCCCTTTCTCCTTCTTTTTCTCCCTCCTTCTCTCCATCTTTCTCCCCCTCCTTCTGTCCTTCATCACTTCCCCCCCTTTCTCTCTTTCTCTCCTTCATCACTTTCTTCCCCCCTCTTTTTCTCCATCACTCTTTCTCCAGATGGGGTAGGGTAGGCTGGCACTGCGTGTGTGGGAGACAGCTGCAGGACAGTCCTGCTGGGTGGGCAGCAGGCCGAGGCAATTGACACATGCCTCGCTGCTCACCTGATTCAAGCACCTTGCTGGCCAGAGCCAACTGTGGTCAGTGGCCACGTGGCCAGCGAGGCGCTTGGTTCGGGTGAGCAGCAAGATGCTTGAATGGAGGTAGGCTTCGGTCGGTGGCCACGTGGCCAGCGAGGTGCTTGGATCGTGTGGGCAGCGAGGCGCTTGGATGGGGTAGCCAGTAGCTCATGGCCGTTGTCCACACAATCCAAGTGCCTCGCTGCCCACCCAATCCAACCGCCTCGCTGGTCATGCGGACGCCGACCAAAGCCTACCTCCATTCAAGTGTCTCGCTAGCCATCCAATTCAAGTGCCTCGCTGGCCATGTAGCCACCGAACACGGTTGGCAGTCACATGGCCAGCGAGGCACTTGGTTCGGGTGGGCTGCAAGATGCTTGAATGGAGGTAGGCTTTGGTCGGCGGCCGCATAGTCAGTGAGGCACTTGGATGGGGTACCTCCTGGCTGCTGTCCACCCGATCCAAGCGCCTTGCTGGCCACGCGGCCGTTGACCGAAGCCTACCTCCATTCAAGTGTTTCGCTGCCCACCCGAACCAAGCGCCTCGCTGGCCACATGGCTACTAACTGTGTTCGGCGGCCACGTGGCCAGTGAGGTGCTTGAATTGGGTGGCTAGCGAGATGCTTGAATGGAGGTAGGCTTCGGTTGGCGGCTGCGTGGCCAGCGAAGCGCTTGGATCGGGTGGCTAGCAAGGCACTTGGATGGGAGTAGGCTGTGGTTGGCGGCCGCATGGCCAGTGAGGTGCTTGGATGGGGGTAGGTCACGGCCGGCAGCCGGGCGGGCGCAGGTTGACCACCTTTCCCAGTCCTGCTTCCCCAGAGGCAGCACTTGGCTGTACTTGCCTATTCTGCTGCTGGTGCAGTCGGGGCAGTCCAAGGTGGGCAGTTAAAGGTGGGGAACAGAGTGGGAGGCTGCGGCAAAAGTAGGAAAGCACGCTGAAGAGCCAAAGAATAGCTACAGCTATGCGTCAGTGTGTCACTAAGCCAAGCTGTGCAACACTTCGAGCGAGGCCAATAAATAGTGGTGGCGCGGGGTGGGGCGAGGGACGGGGTGAGCCAGAAATTTAACAAATGGTTTGGTGTGCTCCGAGGCCAGTAAGTAGTGGTGGGGAGGGGAGTGCGATCCAGCAATTTAACAAATGGTTCATGTGCTGCAAGGCCAGTAAGTAGTGGTGGGAGGGGCAGGGCAAGGGGTGGGGCGAGCCAGCAATTTAACAAACAGTTCGGCTGAACCGCCTAGAACCGGCAGAATCCCACCACTGATGTGTGCATATATATAGAATAGAATAGAATAGAATAGAATTTTTATTGGCCCAGTGTGATTGGACACACAAGGAATTTGTCTTGGTGCATATGCTCTCAGTGTACATAAAAGAAAAGATACGTTCATCAAGGTACAACATTTACAACACAATTGATGGTCAATATATCAATATAAATCATAAGGATTGCCAGCAACAAGTTATAGTCATACAGTCATAAATGGAAAGAGATTGGTGATGGGAACTATGAAACGATTAATAGTAGTGCAGATTCAGTAAATAGTCTGACAGTGTTGATGGAATTATTTGTTTAGCAGAGTGATGGCCTTCGGGAAAAAACATCACATTCATGTGATGTATATATAAGCACACATTTGTACATGCACCAATACAAAGTTATTTTAAAGATAGTCAACAATCATCTTACAATAAAAAATACTTTTCTTCCCACCCTGTTGGATTACAACAGTTTCTATACAGCAGTCTTCAATTTATGACTGGCTGCTTACCAACCAGTCAAAGTTACGATCTTCCTATAAAAAAGAAATTACAGGTAGTCCTTGACTTACAACCACAGTGGAGCTCAAACTTTAAATTGCAAAGTTGTTAAGTGAGTTTTGCTCCATTTTTCCACCTTTCTTGCCACAGTTATTCAGTGAATCACTACAGTGGTTAAGTTAGTAACACAGTAGTTAAGTAAATCTAGCTTTCCATTGACTTTTGCTTTGTCAGAAGGTTGCAAAAGATGATCACATGACCCCGGGACACCACATAAATAGGAGTCAGTTGTCAAGTGTTTGAATTTTGGTCATGTGATCAAGGCGATTTTGCAAACAGTTGTGTGAAAAATGTCATAAGTCACTTTTTTCAATGATGTTGTAACTTCAAATGGCCACTAAAAGAACTGTTGTAAAATTGAAGACAACTTGTATGACCTGGTTCCTGAGTTCTGACTTTTGCCCTCCACCCCAATAGTCACTTGACTGCTCTTCCAGTGGTTGGCACAACCCAGCCATATTTACGGCCATTTTATGGTTGTTTTGCCAAAAACCAGGAGGTTAATTTCTGTTCTTTTGGCAAAACGGTGCCACAGTGAACAATGGATTCACTAAATGATTGCAGTAGTCATTTTACTACTGCTGCATTTGCTTAATGACTGTCCACAAAAAAGCTAATCAAATCGGGTTGGTCACATGACTGATCCAATGTCTGACTGTCATGATACACAACCATTATGGGCAGGGTCCATTGTGGTCATATATCAAGGACTATCTGACACTTCCTTTTTCATTGATGCTGAAATCTTGTGAATCTAAGAATGTAATTTGCATAGTTCAGGGTTAACAGTCTCTAAAAGGACCCAAAGTTTAATTCAAATCATTTATGGCAATGATGACGTGATATACCGGTAATCCTCGACTTACGACCACAATTAAGCTCAAAAATTCTGTTGTTAAGTGAGACATTTGTTAAGTGAGTTTTACCCCCTTTTTATGACTTTTCTTGCCACAGCTGTTAAGTGAAGCATTAGTAACCTGGTTGTTAAATGAATCTGACTTCCTCATTGACTTTGCTTGTCAGAAGGTCGCAAAAAGGGGGTGACGTGACACAGCAAAGGTCATAAATATGAACCAGCTACCAAGCATCTGAATTCTGATCATATGGTCGTGATGCTGCTGTAAAGGTCATAACTATGAAAAACAGTCATGACACACTTTTCATTGCTCTTGTCATTTTGAATGGTCACTAAATGAACAATTGAAAGTCAAGGATTATCAGTAGTTTGGGGGAATTGTCCCTTGGGGGGGGGGTGAGGGGTGAGGTGGGAGAGAATATCTCATGGGATTGTATAAATTGAGGAGTGCCATAAAATGAGGACAATAAAGATTTAAAAGACCATTTCATATTTCAACAATTAAATTGGAAAATCAGTTTAAAATTCAACACTTTTATAAAAGTCGTTTACAGAAGAATGAATCTCCTAAAAAAGAAGGAAAAGAAATAAATTTCAGTTCTCATATTTTTCTTAAACTTAACTAGAAAATTTAGTCCTGTAATCATTTGAAGAACACTTCCATTATTTATACTGAAAACCTTAAACAAAAAATAATGCACATATACAATTATCCATACTATATCTGTAACGTACCAGTCCAAGATCCTTTCTCACAGGATAATGAAAATTATTTTGAGTCAATATTGGGTCAATATTAAAGGGGCGGGGGGAAATTATATTGCCATAGCTTTATACTATAGGCCACCCAACCAAATAGACTGGAAGTGGATGAACTTTTTGCTAATCAGCTAAGGTATGTAGGAAGCACATCACAGTAGTAATGGGGGATTTTAACTACCCTTAAATAATAACAACAACAACAACAACAGAGTTAGAAGGGACCTTGGAGGCCTTCTAGTCCAACCCCCTGCTTAGGCAGGAGACCCTATACCATTTCAGACAAATGGTTATCCAACATTTTCTTAAAAAATTCCAGTGTTGGAGCATTCACAACTTCTGCAGGCAAGTCGTTCCACTGATTAATTGTTCCAGCTGTCAGGAAATTTCTCCTTAGTTCTAAGTTGCATCTCTCCTTGATTAGTTTCCACCCATTGCTTCTTGTTCTACCCTCAGGTGCTTTGGAGAATAGTTTGATTCCCTCTTCTTTGTGGCAACCCCTGAGATATTGGAACTCTGCTATCATGTCTCCCCTAGTCCTTCTTTTCATTAAACTAGACACACAAATTCCTGCAATCGTTCTTCATGTTTTAGACTCCAGTCCCCTAATCATCTTTGTTGCTCTTTTCTGCACTCTCTCTAGTCTCAACATCTTTTTTACATCGTGGTGACCAAAACTGAATGCAGTATTCCAAGTGTGGCCTTATCAAGGCATTATATAGTGGTATTAATACTTCACGTGATCTTGATTCTATCCCTCTGTTTATGCAGCCCAGAACTGTGTTGGCTTTTTAGCAGCTGCTGCACACTGCTGGCTCATATCTAAATGGTTGTCCACTAGAACTCCAAGATCCCTCTCACAGTTACTTCTATTGAGCAAGGTACCACATATACTGTACCTGTGCATTTTTTTTTTGCCTAAATGTAGAACCTTACTTTTTTCACTGTTGAATTTCATTTTGTTAGTGCCCAATGTTCAAGTCTGTCAAGATCCTTCTGTATCTTGAGCCTATCTTCTGGAGTATTGGCTATTCTGCCAGCTTGGTGTCATCTGCAAATTTGATGAGCTCCCACATCTATCCCCTTGTCCGAGTCATCGATGAAGATGTTGAAGAGTACTGGGCCTAAAACAAAGCCTTGCAGTACTCCACTGCATACTTCCCTCCATGTGGATGTAGTTCCATTGAGAACTACATGCTGAGTGCGGTTGGTCAGCCAGTTACGAATCCATCTGGTGGTGGTGATGTCTAACCCACATTTTTCTACTTCATCTAGCAGTAGGTTATGGTCTACTTTATTAAATGCTTTACTGAAGTCCAAGTAAATTATATCGACAGCATTCCTCTGGTCCATTAATTTTGTTACTTTGTCAAAGAATGCAATAAGATTAATCTGGCATGATCTGTACCCTGACATCAACTGGGAGACAAACTCCGCACCAAGTGGAAGATCCAACAGGTTCCTAACAAACCTAGTAGAAAACTTTGTTTCCCAAAAAGTAGAGAAGGGAACAAGGGGGTCAGCCATATTGGACTTAATTCTCACTAATAGAGATGAAATGATAGAAGGTGTTGAAGCGACAGGAACCTTGGGGGCAAGTGATCATGCAATATTGGAATTCAACTTTACGCAAACACAAGTAGTAGAACAAAATCAAACTAGAGTCTTGGACTTTAAGAGAACTAATTTCAATAAACTTAGAGAGAGCTTGAGAAGGATTCCATGGATGAGAATCCTCAAGGGGAAAACAACTCAAGAAGCTTGGGAAGTTTTGAAAAGTGAGATTATAAAAGCCCAGTCTAGCACAATACCAATGAAAGAAACCAGCATGGACGCATAAAGAACTATCTGACAAATTGAAAGACAAAAAGGACAAGTATAAAAAGTGGAAAGAGGGGCAAATAACTAAGGCAGAATATCAGCAAATAGCCCGAGCCTGTAAAGATTAAGTGAGGAAAGCTAAGGCTCACAATGAACAAAGGCTAGTGACAAAAGTAAAAAATAACAAAAAAAAGCTTCTTCCAACAGGTTAAAAACAAGAAAAAAGTCAAGGAAACAATTGGCCCATTGCTGGGAGAAAGTAGCAAGAAGGTGACAAGCAACAGGGAGAAAGCAGATCTACTTAACTCATTTTTTGCATCTGTCTTTACTCAAAAGGAGAAAAACAATCCAACCTATCAAAAACAGCACCACAAAAAACAGGTTAGGAACACAAGTTAAAATAGGGGAAAAAATGGAAAGTGAACATCTGTCTACCCTAGATGAGTTCAAATCACCAGGACTGGATGGATTACACCCCAGGATTCTGAAGGAACTGGCAGATGAGATCTCAGAACCACTGAACTATATCTTTCAAAGATCCTGGAGCACAGGGGAGCTGCCAGAGGACTGGAAAAGAGCTGATGTAGTTCCCATCTTCAAAAAAGGGGGAAAAAAAACCCAGATTCAGGAAACTATAGACCTATCAGCCTGACCTCAATACCAGGGAAGATTCTGGAAAAGATAATCAAGCAATGAATCACTGAACACCTAGAAGCAAACAAAGTAATAACCAAAAGCCAACATGGGTTTGTCAAAAACAGATCATGCCAGACTAATCTTATTGCATTATTTGACAAAATGACAAAATTAGTGGGGCAGAGGAATGCTGTCGATATAATTTACTTGGACTTCAGTAAAGCATTTGATAAAGTAGACCATAACCTACTACTAGATAAAGTAGAAAAATGTGGGTTAGACATCACCACCACCAGATGGATTCGTAACTGGCTGACCAACCGCACTCAACATGTAGTCCTCAATGGAACTACATCCACATGGAGGGAAGTACGTAGTGGAGTACCCCAAGGCTCTGTTTTAGGCCCAATGTTATTATGAAAGGAGTGGCGGGGGGATTTTTATCTGTTGTTACAATGCTTCCCCACTTCCTCCTTAATGAGAAATTGGGATTGTTGAAGAAAAAAGAAAAAATTCTTGCAAACAATTATTATATCTCAATATGTACAGCAAACAGCTATGTGAATCTGTTGGTATCTATATTATTAAACCAATCCTTCCAATGCTTAATTCTACTTCTTTAAGTGCGGAGATTTCCCAGTGAATGTGTCCATCTCTGAACTGCTTTAATAAATGAGTTGAGAATAAATGAGACTATATAAAGGAGCAGGACATGAGTTAATTAGGGTGTTTAAAAGGTTATATGTCAGCCGTAAATACACTGTCAAGGACCAGAGTTCATGTAGGTCTATTAGCCTGTTTGTGATTACTGTTCATTTACTCAAAATTAAAAAAATTAAAACTAAATGGTGAAAAGATTAGTTTAACATTTGGCTGATTGGAGTATAAGTGCTATTGAAATGTAATGACAGTAGCTAGAGTGTTAATTGGCTAAGAGTAGCTGAACAAAAGGTAGTTACAGAAAAAATGCATAATAAATTGATTTTTTAACACGTTTATGTTGAACCTTGCAATGTCAACAATCCTTTGGGTTTTTAAAAGGGCTGAGTCTATTTTGAAGTCTTTACACCTTATAAGGGGAGAACTGTGATTCTGCCAAAATGTGTATTAAAAGAACAGTTATATTGGTGTACCATCTTTCTTGAAAAACATCCTGTGCCTCTGGTTTGATCCCACTGGGGATAGAGATCCTAAACTGGGTTAAGGTTGGCCAATCCAATAACACACGGGGTATCAAACACCGCATCATGTTGCCACCATGTGATGTTTTGTGATGTTTTCCCCATTCGCAGACCTGGGATGGGTGTGGCCTGCGCGTGATGCATGCGGCCCACGGGACTCCAGTTTGACATTCCTGCAATAACACATGAACACATACAATGCTGGGCTTGCTTAACACATTCACTGCTTTATATATGGTTTGTGGAACAAGAAACAATAATGGGGTTTGTTTGTATCCTCTGGTAGGCCGTACCATGGTGTAAAATAGGGCAGGGGTGTCCAAACTTGGCAACTTTAAGACTTGTGGACTTCAACTCCCAGAATTCCTCAGCCAGCTGCTGGCTGAGGAATTCTGGGAATTGAAGTCCACAAGTCTTAAAGTTGCCAAGTTTGGACACCCTGAAGTAGAGTTTTCCAAACTGTGAGGCGTATCACCCTTAGGCAGGTGCAGGTGTGAAGAGCCTTTTAATTATACAGGTAGTCTTCGACTTACAACAATTCGTTTAGTGACCAAAGTTACAACAGCATTCAAAAAAGTGACTTATGACCCATTTTTCACACTTGTGAACACTGCAGCATCCCCAAGGTCATGTGATCAAAATTCAGGTACTTGGTAACTAGCATATATTTATGACAGTTGCACTGTCCAGGAATCATTCCATCACCATTTGCAACATTCCCAGCCAACCTCTGACAAAGTTAATGGGGAAAGCTACATTCGCTTAATGACTATGATTCACTTAACAACTGTGCTAAACAAAAGGCCACAGAAGGGGGCATAGTTCACATAACAACTGCCTCGCTTACCAATGGAAATTTTAGCCTCAGTTGTGGTCGTTAAGTCAAAGGCTACCTATATTGTTATAATAAATCTATCTTTCCCAAAGATTCTTTGTATTGTTGTCATTGTTCATTTGGGTTCATTTTGGAGGGAAGTGGCCTTTTTAAGGGGCAGGGGTTCCATTAGGGCTGAAGTTGAGGCTCAGGCTTAAATGAATAACAGCGTTGGAAGGGACTTTGGAGGTCTTCTAAATCCAATCCCATGCTCAGGCAAATACCTCTATACCATTTCAGACAAGTGATTTCCCAATCTCTTCTTAAAAACCTCCAGTGTTGGGAGCATTCACAACTTCTGGAGGCAAGTTGTTCCACTGATTAATTGTTCTGTCAGGAAATGTCTCCTTAGTTCTAGGTTGCTTCTCTCCTTGATTAAGCAGGGGTTGGACTAGAAGACTTCCAAGGTCCCTTCCAACTCTATTATTCTATTGTATCTGGGGATTAGTTTCCATCCATTGCTTCTTGTCCTACCCTCAAGTGCTTTGGAGAACAGCCCGACCCCCTCTTCTTTGTGGCAGCCCCTGAGATATTGGAACACTGCTATCATGTCTCCCCTAGTCCTTCTTTTTATTAAACTAGACATACCCAGTTCCTACAACCGTTCTTCATGTTTTAGCTTCTAGTCCCTTAATCATCTTTGTTGCTCCTCTCTGCACTCTTTCTAAAATGTCAACATCTTTTTTATATCATGGCAAAAAAGTGACATTTGACCTTATGACCAAAGGATTCTACTTTAGACCCAGTCTTAGTGCTACCACCAAGCTCTATTCTTCAGGGTACCCTAGTTTTTTTTTTTGGGGGGGGGGAACAGATAATGGGTTTTTTTTTCCTCTTTCTATGTGTATGTGTTGGAGTTAAGAGTCAAATTAGGCGTTTTCTGAATTTTTGACACACTGAGTCCAAAAGGGTTGCCAACATTGGTTTAACCAAAGGAATGTGAAGCGTACCAAGCCTGCAAGATCAATTCTGGGGATGTGATCAGAAGCTGGGACCTGACTGACTCTTCTTGGCAATTTAAATTTGCACTGGGCAAGCCCCTCCATCTTCCTGGCATCTTTCCTCCGTGGCCCTGTTGCCTTGACTGCACAAGAGCATGGACATCTGCTTTCCTCAGAGATACCTGACTGGTACTTTTTGAAGCACTTGGTCACTTCAGTGTTACAGCTAAAAAGCAGGACTGGTATTCTCCTGGTCCAGAGTGGTTCTTGGATGTGTAAGCCAGTAGTGGGTTTCAATTTAGTTTGCTACCGATTCGCTTGTGCGTGTCCGCTCTCTTGTGTGCACATGCAACACTTCTGTGCATGTGTAGAAGCGTCAGGGCAGGTGGGCAGAGCCTCCTGCTGCTGCCACTTACCAGTCCACCTGATCCGGGGCGAATCGGTAGCAACCCACCACAGGTGTAAGCCTGAGAGAATGTAATGACACTTTCTTCCTCCTGAGGCTGCAGACTGATTGGAGATTGCATAGCAGTGTGCAGCAGCAGCCAAAAAAGCTAATACAATCCTGGGTTGTATAAACAGAGGCATAGAATCAAGATCACGTGAAGTATTAGTACCACTTTATAAAACCCTAGTAAGACCCCACCTGGAATACTGCAACCAATTGTGGTCACCTTACACAAAAAGATGTTGAGGAGCTGCCACAAAGAAGAAGGGGTCAAATTATTCTCCAAAGCACCAGAGGGCAGGGCAAGAAACAATGGTTGGAAACTAATCAAAGAGACATTGTGGATCATTTGCTCTTCGTTTCCTAACAGGCTGCTACAAACTTCAATATGAAGACTGGGGAATGCCAATTGGGGTGGAAGATCTTGAACTCCCTTAAAAGTTAGCCAGCACCCAATCCAAAACAGAGAGGATATAGCAGGTCACCTCATCATCACACCTGGACAACAAGCAAGCACACAGACGACATTAGGGGCTACCACAAGGAAGAGGAGGTCAAGTATTCTCCAAAGCACCAGAGGGCAGGACAAGAAACAATGATTGGAACCATTGAGAGAAGCAACCTGGAATTAAGGAGAAACTTTCTAACGGTGAAGACAATGAACCAGTGGAATAATTTGCCTTGAGAAATCGTGGGTACTCAATCACTGGAGGTTTTTAAGAAGAGACTGGATAGACACTTTTCTGAAATGATATAAGGTTTCCTGCTTGAGCAGGGGCTGGACTAGAAGACCTCCAAAGTCCCTTCCAATTCTATTCTATTCTATTCTATTCTATTCTATTCTATTCTATTCTATTCTATTCTATTCTATCCTATCCTGTCCTGTCCTGTTCTTTTCTATTCCATTCCATTCACTTCACTTCTATTCTCATTCCCTTTCCCTTTCCCTTTCTCTATTCTGTTCTGTTCTGTTCTATTCTATTCTATTCACTTCACTTCTATTCTATTTTCATTCCCTTTCCCTTTCCCTTTCCCTTTCCCTATTCTATTCTAATTCTATTCTATTCTATTCTATTCTATTCTATTCTATTCTATTCTATTCTATTCTATTCTATTCGAAATCATGAATTAACAGGGGTTTTTGTATGCCTGCTGCCATCTAGCGATTGCTTTAAATCACTGTCCGATTAAGTTGTTTGCCCCAAATTCCTTGGCCCGAACGTCATGGAGCTGAAAGAAGAAACTGCAGTTCTACATTGAGCCATTTGGTGGCGCACAATCCTTTCAATCGAAAGTGGCTTTCCACTCAGGTAAAGGTAAAAAAACAACACATAACCACCAAATCTAACAGACAACAAGTGGTCAAAATTGGCAATGCTCTATCAAATCCTGTTCCTGTCAAGAGTGGCGTTCCTCAAGGCAGCGTCCTTAGACCAACACTCTTCATACTATACATTAATGATCTTTGTGACCATATCTCAAGTAATTGTGTTCTCTTTGCTGACGATGTCAAACTATTTAATACCACTGATAATACATCTATCATTCAAAAAGACCTTGATCATCTAACCACTTGGTCTAAAACTTGGCAACTCCAAATCTCAACCAGCATATAGGAAAAAAGAACCCAAACACTAAGTACTTGCTTGATGGACATTACCTTACAGATGACCCCCATCCTGTTAAAGACCTTGGAGTTTTCATGTCAAATGATCTAAGTGCCAAAGCCCACTACAAATACATAGCAAAAAAGGCTCTAAGAGTTGTAACCTAATCTTGCGTAGCTTCTTTTCCAAAAACACCACACTACTAACCAGAGCATATAAAACATTTGCTAGACCAATTCTAGAATACAGCTCACCTGTTTGGAACCCTCACCATATCTCTGACATCAATACAATTGAACGTGTCCAGAAATATTTTACAAGAAGAGTTCTCCATTCCTCTGTAAACAACAAAATACCTTATCCCACTAGACTTGAAATCCTGGGATTGGAAAACTTGGAACTCCGTCGCCTTCGACAAGACCTAAGTTTAACTCAAAGAATTATCTATTGCAATGTCCTTCCTGTCAAAGACTACTTCAGCTGTAATTGCAATAATACAAGAGCAACCAATAGATTTAAACTTAATGTCAACCGCTTTAATCTAGATTGCAGAAAATATGACTTCTGTAACAGAATCATCAGTGCTTGGAATACTTTACCTGACTCTGTGGTATCTTCCCATAATCCTAAAAGCTTCAACCAAAAACTTTCTACTATTGACCTCACCCCATTCCTAAGAGGATCATAAGGGGCGTGCATAAGCGCACAAACGTGCCTACCGTTCCTGTCCTATTGTTTTTCTTTTCTTTTCTTCTTCCTATATATATATTGATGCTTATACCTCCTAATATTTACTCATATATATGTTTATATACTATATAATCCTTTTTATATGATGTTGGGACAAAATAAATAAATAAAATAAATAAAAATATATAGACGTACTAAAAACAAAGAATCGCCATCCTGCGGCATCAACGGCTTTTTTTCTGTGGTTACAGAAGCCGTAGGTCACATATCATCAGTTACAACGTCCTTCCTGTCGAAGACTACTTCAGCTTCAATCACAACAATACACACACACACAATAGATTTAAACTTAATGTTAACCGCTCCAATCTCGATTGCAGAAAATATGACTTCAGTAACAGAGTTGTTAATGCCTGGAATGCACTACCAGACTCTGTGGTCTCTTCCCCAAATCCCCAAAGCTTTAACCAAAAACTGTCTACTATTGACCTCACCCCATTTCTAAGAGGTCTGTAAGGGGCGTGATAAGAGCACAAGCGTGCCTACCGTTCCTGTCCTATTGTTTCCTTTCGTTATATCCAATTTGTATGGTTATTACATACACATACTCATATATATGCTTATATATGGTAGTTATTTCATGCTTATGCTTATATATACTGTTGTGACAAATAAATTAAATTAAATATTCATTCGCGATCGTGGAATGCTTGTCCTCCCCGCCGCCCCCCTGCCCCCTCCCAATTCTCAATACTGTCATTTTGCCTGTGGCTCAGATTTGGGCCCACGCGTATCTTCCTGACGGGAAAAAAAAACCGTAGAACGTCACGTTGAACGTTGTTCGGCCACGTGACGGGGGGATTCGAGAGAAAATCGATGCCACGGAGGGCTACTTTCTGGCTGCAGCTCTCGCGAGAACTCCTCTCACCGGAAGTCCCGCTGCCCCGTGCCAACCTGCCTTTCCGTACCAGACCTGGCACCGGGTGATCGCGCTGCAGCCATGGCGCTCTACAACTTCAGGAAGATTATGGTGGTCCCTTCCGCGAAGGTAAGCGATTCCCGGATCCCTCTTGCCTTGGAGACACACGCGATCGCCCAGGCTGTGCTGGCTGCGTGCCCCGGGGCGCCCCACGTGTCTGCGTCCGGGAAAGGGAGGGGAGCCGCTCCGCTTCTGGAAGGGAATCCGGTGGCTCAAAGCCCCGGGAGGCTTCGCCGGTTGGAGATCTGCCCGCTGAGGAGCCCTCTGTGGCGAACGCTTTGGTTCAAGCCGGAGGCGGCTTCCCCCGACGCGCCGATTGAATCCAATTCCCCCCCCCCACTCTTAATCCAGGAGCCTCGCCATCCTGCCAACGCATCTGGGCTGGCTCCGATGTTGGCATTGCAGACGAAAGCATCTCCTTTCCTTTTTTCCTTCCTTCTCCCGTTTCCTTCCTTCCTTCCTTCCTTCCTTCCTTCCTTCCTTCCTTCCTTCCTTAGTCGCCTCCAGGAGCCTCGCCGTCCTGCCAATGCATCTGGGCTGGCTCCGATGTTGGCATTGCAGACGAAAGCATCCTTTCCTTTTTTCCTTCCTTCTCCCGTTTCCTTCCTTCCTTCCTTCCTTCCTTCCTTCCTTCCTTCCTTCCTTATTTAGTCACCTCCAGGAGCCTCGCCGTCCTGCCAACGCATCTGGGCTGGCTCCGATGTTGGCATTGCAGACGAAAGCATCTCCTTTCCTTTTTTCCTTCCTTCTCCCGTTTCCTTCTTTCCTTCCTTCCTTCCTTCAGTCGCCTCCAGGAGCCTCGCCGTCCTGCCAACGCATCTGGGCTGGCTCCGATGTTGGCATTGCAGACGAAAGCATCCTTTCCTTTTTTCCTTCCTTCTCCCGTTTCCTTCCTTCCTTCCTTCCTTCCTTCCTTCCTTCCTTCCTTCCTTCCTTCCTTCCTTCCTTCCTTCCTTCCTTCCTTCCTTCCTTCCTTCCCCTTCCTTCTTTCCTTCCTTCTTTCTACTTTCTTCCCCTTCCCTCCTTTCTTCTTTCCTTCTTTCTTTTCTTTCCTTCTCCTTCCTTCTTCCCTTCCATCCTTCTTCCCTCCCTTCTCCCTTCCTTCCTTCCTTCCTTCCTTCCTTCCTTATTTATTTATTTAGTCGCCTCCAGGAGCCCCGTCCTGCCAACGCATCTGGGCTGGCTCCGATGTTGGCATTGCAGACGAAAGCATCCTTTCCTTTTTTCCTTCCTTCTCCCG
The DNA here is from genome assembly GCF_028640845.1 of Ahaetulla prasina. NCBI lineage: Eukaryota > Metazoa > Chordata > Lepidosauria > Squamata > Colubridae > Ahaetulla > Ahaetulla prasina. The sequence continues at coordinate 135,673,389 of NC_080542.1, read as the reverse complement.
TTTCCTTCCTTCCTTCCTTCCTTCCTTCCTTCCTTCCTTCCTTCCTTCCTTCTTCCTTCCTTCCTTCCTTCCTTCCTTCCTTCCTTCCTTCCTTCCTTCTTTCTTTTCTTTCCTTCCTTCCTTCCTTCTTTCCTTCTTTCTTTTCTTTCCTTCTCCTTCCTTCCTTCCTTCTCCCTTCCTTCCTTCCTTCCTTCCTTCCTTCCTTCCTTCCTTATTTATTTATTTAGTCGCCTCCAGGAGCCCCGCCGTCCTGCCAACACATCTGGGCTGGCTCCAATGTTGGCATTGTAGGCGAAAGCATCTCCCTTCCTTCCTTCGTTCCTTCCTTCCTTCCTTCCTTCGTTCCTTCCTTCTACTTCCTTCTTTCTTCCTTTTCCTTCCTTCCACTTCCTTCTTTCCTTCCTTCTTTCTACTTTCTTCCCCCTCCTTCCTTATTTCCTTTCTTCTTCTCTTTCCTTCCTTTCTTCCTTCCACTTTCTTCCTTCCTTTTCCTTCCTTCTCCTCTTTCCTTCCTTCCTTCCTTCCTTCCTTCCTTCCTTCCTTCCTTCCTTCCTTCCTTCCTTCCTTCCTTCCTCTTCCTTCTTTTTACTTCTTTCCTTCTACTTCCTTCCTACTTCCTTCCTTTTCCTTCCTCCTTCCTTCTTTCTCCTCCCTCCCTCCCTCCAACAGCACAAATGGGAGAGGTAGTCCTCAACTTACAGCAGTTCATTTAGTTTAAAATTGCAATGGCACTGAAAGAAAGTTATGACCATTTTTCACACTTATAACCGTTGCAGCATCCTCAGGGTTATATGATCAAAATTCAGACAGTTGGCAACTGGCTCATATTTATGATGGTTGCAATGTCACAGGATCAGGTGATCACCTTTTGCAACCTTCTGACAACCAAAGTGAATGGGGAAATCAAATTCATTTAACAACTGTGTTATTAACTTAACAACTGCAAAACTCACTTAACAGATGTCTCACTTAGCAACATACATTTTGGGCTCTGGTGGTCGTAAATCGAGGATTACCTGCATTTAGAAAAGGGGGGGAGGGCAGAAGAAGAAGAGGAGGAAGAGGAGATGATGATGATGATGATTTCTGGAAAAGGGCAAGGAAAACTGAGCCAATAGCAGAGGCGGGATAGGAAGCATATTGATGCCTTTAACTTTAGTGTTGGAAAAGACTTGTCAGGGCACCATGGACAGCAATGAAAATAAATCAGTGGATCACTGGACAAATCAACTCATTGTGGCTCAGACTGGTAAGACAGTCTGTTATTAACACAGCTGCCTGCAATTACTGCAGGTTCTAGTCCCACCAGGCCCAAGGTGGGACTAGGTTGACTTAGCCATCCATCCTTTATAAGGTAAGTAAAATGAGGACCCAGATTGTTGGGGGCAATAAGTTGATTTTGTATATAAATATACAAATAGGATGAAGACTATTGCTAACATAGTGTAAGCCCCCGAGTCTTCGGAGAAGGGCGGGATATGAATGCAAATAATAAACCCCCCCCTCAGAGTTCTCGCTGGAGGCCAAACGATCAAAATAAAGTTATCCTACTTCAGACACATTATGCAAAGACTTAGCTGTCTGGGGAAGGCCCTAATGAAAGGTGAGAGGAAAGAGAAGAGGAGGACTGACCAGCAGCAAGATGGATGGACTCAGGCATTCAGGTGATAAGTGCACTACTCTGGACCGGCACCGGTCGATGGTGTGCCAGAAACTGGTCTGTACAAACAAGTGAAGTCCCATCCATGGGATGCAGGCAGCATACAAAGCCATGTCCCCTCTGGTCCATGGAACAACCTCTCCACAGAATCAATCCCTGATGCCCAAAAGTTTGCATCACTGCACTACTGGAAGACCAGGTCAGGGACAGATCATCATGGAGACAATCTAGGTGGTTGCTAGGAGTTGAAAATGTCTTGACGGCACATAATCAAATTCAGAGACATTAGTAAGAGCATTAAGTGAAGCAGTAGAAAAGAAAAATTGGTGGTCTAGGCATAGGAAGGGGAAAAGCAGATGAAGTTGTTATAGAGCAGGGGTGTCAGACTGGCAGCCCATGGGCTGGATGCATCATGTGCAGGCCATGCCCACCCCAGCTCCGCAAAAGGGAAGCAACATTGTGATACATCACATGACGGCAACGTGACGCCATGAGTTTAACATCCATGTTGTAGAGAAAATGGAAATTGCTGTAAAACAAGTAGTAGATTTGAAGGGGAAGAAAAATCAGAAAGAGTACCTGTATTCATGTTCTCATCAAAGGATTTCCCTCGGAGGTGTTAAATAATCCAAGAAAGAACAACAATGGAAAAAAATGTAGAATAAGATCAGTTGCTCCTGAAATAGGAAAATGAAGAAACTGGTGATAAACTGGAGGAGGATGAAATGATTAGGTTATTCAAAAGGTACATATTTGGCAGATCTGTTTCTGAAGACAACTTGATTAGTAAGAGTTCATTGAAGCTAGTAGAAGTATGGATTGCATGTGTTCTAAAATAAAGGAATAAATCTGTAAAGTACAGGAAAGGGATTGGGTTGAATTTTAAAAATACTATATAATTATTGATATAATGGCATAACACTGACATTTTTCTTCCTTCAATCAAGGAGAGAAATTGTGTGTGTGTGTATGCTTGTGTATAATTTGAGAAGACTCTTTAGAATTCTTTGGACTGCAAAGACATCAAATCAGTCAATCCTAAAGGAAATCAAAACTGGTTGTTCTTTGGAAGGGCAGATAGTTTGGCCACCAAAGGAGAAGAGAGGACTCATTGGAAAAGACCCTGATGTTGGCAAAGATTGAAGGCAAAAGGAGAAGGGGGATGGCAGAGGATGAGATGGTTAATGTCATTGACACAGTGAACATGGATTTGGGTAAACACTGGGAGATAGAGAAGGACAGGGCATGCTATGGTCCATGGGTCATGAAGCGTTAGACATGACTAAGTGACTGAACAACAGCAACAACTATCCATCTATCTATCTATCTATCTATCTATCTATCTATCTATCTATCTATCTATCTATCTATCAGACTCATAGTTATTATTTACAATACCTGTTGTAATGGTTCATTTCCTGTCTCCGAGATTGGGTAGGATTGACACACATTTCTCCTCTTCGGGGCCGTTAATTATTCTTGACACCATTGATAATAGCTGTACTGCTTCTTCATTTTCATCAGTTGTTATTTCTTCTTTATTTGCAGGACTTCATTGATTTAACATTGTCCAAGACCCAGCGAAAGACTCCTACAGTCATTCATAAACATTATCAAATTCACAGGATTCGTCATTTCTACATGAGAAAAGTAAAATATACTCAACAAAATTACCATGACAGGCTTACTCAAATAATTATGGATTTCCCAAAGCTTGATGTAAGTGACTTTTCAACTGAAACGTATGTTCATTACAGAAATTTAATTATATCTTCTTTCTTGGAGAAAGCTTGTATAGAGTTAGTCCTTGGCTTACAACAGTTCATTTAGTGATCGTTCAAAGTTATAACGGCACTGAAAAATATGACTTGTGACCATTTATCACACAACATCCCCATGGTCATGTGATCAAAATTTGGACACTTGACAACTTACTCATATTTATGACAGTTGCAGGGTCCCGGGGTCACATGATCACCTTTTGTAACTTGATAAGCAAAACCAATATGGAACCCAGATTCACTTAACCACTGTTACTAACTTAACAACTGCAATGATTCATTTAACAACTGTGGCAAGAAAGGTCATAAAATGGGGAAAAACTCACTTAACAAATGTCTCATTTAGCAACAGGAATTTTAGGCTTAGTTGTGGTCATTAGTTGAGGACTGCCGGTATTTTAGAAATATGGGGACTAAGGTAGTGCTAAAACATTTCTGTACTGCTATCAAATAATTAGGAATTGAGTTTGATGAGAACGAATCTTAAACTTCATGATGGGAGGGTGGGTATAAAATTTCAATAATCAATTAGGTATTTAGTAGTCGATGGATCTTTTTTAATGGAAATGTTAAAATGCTCTATGGATACTATTAATTTTTATTGTACTTACAAAGGACTGACAGTGGTTGGATTCTGGTATTCTCTGAAAATATAATCATACATTATACTTGTGCTGTTCCTGGCAAAACAAATAATAATGAATTAATTTGTCATTCTTGAAACTTGTATATTATTAGATAAATCTGGATTGATTGATCTACTTTTTTAAAAAAACACAGCTTCTGTTCATGCCATTTCATAAGTTACTTTCTGAGCTTTCTCTATAGGAATCAAATTTTCTTTGGGTTCATAGAATTAGCTTTGAATTCCTTCGAATCCTGGCTGAAAGCCCTCAGGACTAAGCCATTGAGATCTGGTTATTCTAATGGGCTTGGGGTGGGGAATTGTTATAACAAGGGTGCCTATTATAGCATGTAGGAATGTTTGTTTATTCCTTTGAAGCTGTCAACTCTGAAGCGAACCTGGCTGGGGCCATTTTGGAGAATTCAGGATTGCTGCAATGTGAAGATGGGATAGGGAGGGGGAGAACAGTTAGATGGGGGTTATGTAGCCAAAACACAACAGTTCCTGGGACATTCCAACAGGTGGCTGGAGAAGGATTGGTGAAGTAACCAGGCAACCAGCCAGCACCTTGATTGGACAACATGACTGACTGACTGGGGAAAGGGGGAGACATTCACTTTTTAATTAGATGAAAACCGTGGGAACTTTCAGAGTCAGTGTTCACCAGATTGTGCCAATACGATATCTCCAAGAAAACTGTTCTTTGATGAATCTACCAACCTCGGAGTTCTGCTTTCTGTGGGACTATTACTTGGACTCCTGACACATACTTTTCTTTCTTTGGCTTTTTAATGTATTGTTTTTAATCCTGGAGAAGGTTTTACTCTATAAATCTCTACAGATGACAGCAGGGGTCCTCAACTCCCAGTCTGTGGACCAGTACTGGGCCGTGACATGCCAAAAAGTGATCTGCACAAATAAGCGAAGCCCAATCGTGGGATGCAGACAGTATGCAAAATCACACACACACACCCAGTCCGTGGAAAAATCTCTCTCCACAGAACCAGTACCTGGTGCCCAAGAGATTGGGGGCCCACTGGATTAGAGTGTTAATACATACCTACATAATCAAAAATCCTATGGAATTGTGTATATTTTATTGACAAATCGTTTATTAAATATATTGCTGATCGATTCTCTATTTTTGTTGATTTTAGGATATTCATCCCTTTTATGCGGATTTGATGAATGTACTCTACGATAAAGATCATTACAAGCTAGCTTTGGGGCAAATAAATATTGCCAAAAATCTGATTGACAAGTAAGAGAATTTTACTATGTACATACTTATTAGGTGTTTTATATTTATATCCTGTCTTGCTTCTGGAAGCTCACCTGATTGACCTGGAGGATTCTCCAGCCAGTTTATTTTCAAAGCAATAAATATGTGCAGCCAGGAGGGAGAGATTGGCCTGAAATCATCCAGTAAATTTGATACTCAGTTGGAGATAAGCATTGAGTTTGGCCTCTTGCAGTTCCAATACAAGTCATACTAAATAATGATTTGCTGAACTATGAAGTAATCAACAATCCTTGTTTACAAGCTAAGCAGTGTTTCTCTACCTAAGCAATTTTTGCACATCTTAAAACTGCTAAGGCTGAAAGACACTGAGTTCAGGGGGGAAAATGAAATCAAACAAACTATATTATGATTTACTGTGGCAGATGAATTGATAATATTAACATTCTATTCTAACTCATTCTTTGTTCATTCTACCCACCTTACCCTGATAGTGTGCTGAAAAGAAGGATTAGGGGAGACATGATAGCAGTGTTACAATATTTCAGGGGCTGCCACAAAGAAGAGAGAGTCAAACTATTCTCCAAAGCACCTGACGGTAGAACAGGATGCAATGGGTGGAAACTAATCAAGGAGAGATGCAACTTAGAACTAAGGAGAAATTTCCTGACAGTTAGAACAATTAATAAGTGGAACGACTTGCCTGCAGAAGTTGTGAATGCTCCAACACTGGAAATTTTTAAGAAAATGTTGGATAACCATTTGTCTGAAATGGTATAGGGTCTCCTGCCTGGGCAGGGGGTTGGACTAGAAGACCTCCAAAGTCCCTTCCAACTCTGTTATTCTATTCTATTCTAAGTGATAGTGTGCTATCAAGTGAAATAAAATTGTAATAATGTTAAACATTCTCCTAGCTAATAGAATATAGATTTGATACCTGGTTTTGTGACTTAGTGTTGCCAAAGATTACGTGCGTCTGATGAAATACGGGGATTCCCTCTATCGATGCAAACAGTTGAAACGTGCAGCCTTGGGGCGGATGTGTACCATAATCAAGAGACAGAAGCAGAGCCTGGAATATTTAGAACAAGGTACGTCAAATGTAGAAAACTACTATTTGTTAAACAAATTTACCGTATTTTTTGGAGTATAAGATGCACCTTTTTACCCCCAAAAAGAAGGTGAAAATGTGGGTGCATTTTATTCCTCAAATATAGCCCCACTGGCCCCCACCTTTCGGAGTTGTTGGCCTCCGTGCGTCGCATTTTCCGGCGGTTTCAGGCGGCGAGGATCCTCACATTGCCAAAAATAAGGATTGCATTTTTGCAGTGGCTGCAGGAGAACTGCCGCCGTTGTGTTTTCATGAAGGTGTTCAGCTCTGCGAATTGCTTCAGGGAATTGGGGAGGAAAATGCTGGAAAACGTGATGCATGGAGGCAATGCTTCCCTGATTCTCTGAAGCAATTCACAGAGCCGCGCACTCTCCTCCTCCTTTTCCGCAATCTCTCTTTCCTCCTGGCCAGAGCTGTCTCCTGGGCTGAGAGCAAAAGCCGACTCCCCTTAGCCTGGGACGTCTGGAGAAGGGGCAGGCCGGGCGGCAAGCACCTTGCCTTACGCCTCTCACCAGAAGGACCCATTTTGTAAGAGCATCCCCTTCATGCACCGCGTTTTCATCCCCGATTCTCTGATGCAATTTGCAGAGCCGTGCACCCTCCTCCTCCTTGGTGGCTAAAGGGAAGAAAAAAACTCTGGGCACGTTGAGAAGACACCCGCTCCTGTTGCTGGAAGAAGGTCGAAGTTGCTTCCCCCCCCCCACTCTCTTAAACTGAACTGCACTGCTTTTCTAATTCGTTGAGAAATGATCCTGGGAGAAAACAGCAGCTGGCCAATATGGAGGCAGCGCTGATTCGTTTCGGGTGCTCAAAACACCAAGCGGCTGTGGAGAGCTGAGACATTTCTTCTTCATGCTGCCCCCCCCAGCTGCTCAGTGCAGTTCTGTTTAAGAGAGCAAGTGTGGGGGGGGGAACCATCCTCAACTGCGGATGGAGCCCCTCTGGGCACAAAGATCGTTTGGGACGAGAAGGTGGCTGAGGTGGGAGGAGTGTAGAGCCAAGGGAAGGTGCAAGGATGGGAGGGGGGGGGACTGCAGGAGAAGCAGCCCTTCCAGCAAGAGGAGTATGTGTGTTCTCAACGTGCCCAGCATTTTCTTCTTCCTCTTTAGCCACCGAGAGCTCCAAGTTCTCCCAAGGACTGCCTGGAAACAGCTCCAACAGTTCCGACGGCTGCCTTCACAACTTGTGCAAGGACTGGAGATCCCCACTCCCTACAGCAGTAGACTTCTCCTTACCCTCCTGAGATTTCTGCCCCTGTGGCTGCTGTGCGGCATAGGGTGAGGATGGTCTGTGCAGACTACCCGCAGACTTCAGGTGTGCTGAGTGGGCTTGCATCTTCAAGGAACTGGTGGCTTGCTGAGCGCTGCGCAGGAGGTGTAAGGCAAGGCGCTGCCACCCAAAAGCTATTACCTTGATCTCCGCTGCCTGGAATTGCCCGAAAACGCAATGCTTTTTCTTTGCCTCCGCATGGCCTATTTTTGGAATCGGGGAGGCAGCGGAGATCTCCAGGCAACGGAGATTGCAGCAGCAGTGTTTTTGGGTGGCAGCACCTTGCCTTAAGCCCCTGCGCAGCGCCTGCTTCGCCAACCAAGTCCCGACCTCCTCGCTTCCCCGGGCCACTTCTGGAATCAGGCTCCAACCAAGGCAGCAAAGGCGCAGGGGGCTTGCCGGCAAGCTCGGCGCCGTGTTTACAAGATGGCAGCTTCCAGGAGGAATGAAGTGCTGCGTCTCTATGGGGCCTTGCTGCGAGAAAGCCAGGCTTTCAATGCCTAGGGCTATAGGTAGGAATACGAGGGCGTCCCGAGAGTGTAGCCTTCAGTGCCAAGTCCCTCTTCTGCCCCCATGAAAATCATTCCCCACCCCACCCTACCCACTCCAGTTAAATAGAGTAATAGGATTTGTTTTAATCTGGTAAAAAGATCTGTGCTACTGTGTTATCAAAATCCGAATGGAAGTGAGGACTCCGCTGATTCTGATGCTGGTAGGCAGTGGCAGAATTCTTTTTTCCTTGTTTTCCTCTCCCAAAATTAAGGTGCGTCTTATACTCCGTAAAATACGGTATATGGCTGTCTAAGTCCCACATAGGTGATTCCGGGTAGCTTACAAGATTTAAAAATTCATCAAGATTCCCTCCCCTCCCCCCATGGCAGCAACAACAACACAAATCAACCGCTTGGATTGTCAGTGTTGTGGCTCCAGCCCCCGAACCTGGCCCCATGCCCGAAAGTGCCTTGGAGCTGGGCCTGCTGCCCGAAAGTGCCTTGGAGCCGGGCCTGCTGCCAGAAAGTGACTTGGACAGTGAGGGGGAAGGGCCGTCAGGACTTACCTCGGAAACACCGGCCTCCCTGGCTCAGCTGCCGGAGCCAGAAGCAGGCCAGGTGGAAGAACTAATGAGGCTTCCATCCCCTGACTCTTCCCCCCACAGGCCACGCCTGCAGACCCAGCTGACAGCAATCAGGCGTGGTTGAATCCTAGGTTTCGTAGGCAGGAGAGAAGGGAACAACAGAAGCAGGGGAGGGGCAGGCCTAGAAAGTGCTGAGTCATGGAGTGACACCCCACAGGATATAAAAGGCAGCAAGAGCTGGTGTGTCGCTTTGTATCAGGCAAATCCACTGATTGACTAGAGCTGGAGGTTGTGACTCACCAGCGTCTTGGCAGCTATCGAGGGCTCTTGGCATATGCTGGCTCTTTTGCTGCCAGAACTGATAAGAGCCGGCTAATTAAGCCATCGTTCGGACGGAGGCGAGGAGAACAGAACAGTCTCCATCTCTATTTATGGTCCCTATGCTTGCTGACAAAACCATTTTTAGGTTTTTGGGGAACAATGAGGGACCCAACCATACCTTGTGGTACCACAGAGAAGAGGCCACCACCAAAAAGGCCCTTTTTCATGGTCCCACCAGATATAGACCCCTAATCAATGGCTCCAGTGGTTGTTTATGGATGAACAGTCCATAACTACAGAGCAGGTGGCTAGTTTCTGCGCAGCAGCACTGGGGATTCTTTGGAAACACGTGTCTAATGCACCAAAGCTATTTTATACAACAAATGTGGCAAATCCTTTGCACTGCTTATTCCTTTCCCTTTTAGTATTAAACTGACTACAGGCCTCACAGTTTATGGATTGTAATTTTAATATAGTTAGACCATGTATCAAACCATTTATTGGTGTCCATATCACATCCAGACAGACTGGATTTTATTATAGATTTTATCTATTATTTTACTCTAGAATTTTTAATTGCATATTTACTGAATGTTTTTATTTGTTCTGGTCTCTGGCCTTCTCTCTGTGGAATATCATCCCTGGAGAGATAAGCTCCCACATTGACACTCTTTCTCAGGGCCCTGAAGGCATGGTTCTGCCAACGGGCCTGGAGACCTAGGTGTGATATGGACACCATCAAGTGGTTTGTCTGATTTTTGTTGCTGGAGGTTGAGGAGTTATTTGCTTTTTGTATTGAGTTTTAGACAGCATAATAAAAAGCAGAGACATCACCCTGCCAACAAAAGTGCGTATAGTCAAGGCTATGGTTTTCCCAGTTGCAATGTATGGCTGTGAAATTTGGACCATAAGAAAGGCTGAGCGCCAAAGAATTGAGGCCTTTGAACTCTGGTACAGGAGAAGACTCCTGTGAGTTCCTTGGACTGCAAGGCGAACAAACAAGTCAGTCCTAGAGGAGATCAACCCTGACTGCTCTTTAGAAGGCCAGATCCTGAAGATGAAACTGAAATACTTTGGCCACCTAATGAGAAGGGGAATGATGGAGGGCAAAAAAAGAAGGGATGACAGAGAATGAGGTGGCTGGATGGAGTCACTGAAGCAGTAGGTGTGAGGTAAATGGTCTCCAGAGGATGGTAGAGGACAGGAAGGCCTGGAGGAAAGTTGTCCATGGGGTCATGATGGGTCAGAAAAGACTTCGCAACTAACAACAACAATTGTTTTATCCTTTAAGCCCCCTAGAGGTCCTTCAAATACGAAATGGGACAACTGAATGCATTTGAGTGAGGTTATCTAACAGGCCAAGCTGCCAAAGCATAATTTAGAACCATAATGAATGACTGAATTTTTAATACCATAATGGCTAAATTCATACGAAACCGGAAAGTCAAACTACAATATTATGTATCTAAACAATACTTTTGTGTCTTTTTAAAAAATTTTCAGTGCGACAGCATTTATCACGATTGCCAACCATTGATCCTAACACACGAACTCTCCTGTTGTGTGGGTACCCCAACGTTGGGAAATCAAGTTTCATAAATAAGGTTTGTGGATATGCCTTGCATCAGAGTCACACTAAATTAGAATGTAATAATAAACACTGAGTAAGCACAAGTAATTTTTTAGCACTGTATTTAAAATTGCAGGGTTAGTTAAATTGAGAATGGTCCTGTTGATGTATCGTTTCCAAAACTGTGAGAAAATACGTGTTAGTATTTGTTAATACTGTGTTTCCCTGAAAATAAGACCCTGTCTTATATTTTTTTGAACCCTGAAATAAGCACTTGGCCTTATTGCCATGCGCTCAAAAGCCTAATTGGCCTTATTATCAGGGGATGTCTTATTTTGGGGGAAACAGCTTAATAGTTTCACATCTTACCTTTTTGTAAGATATAGTTGCATAAGATTATAAGAAAATAACATCTCCATTTTCCTGTCTTCAGAATATTATTTTTTATTCTGTATCACCCAGTTTAGAAACATTTATTGTATGTGTTGGGACATTTGTGTGTGTTGGGACATGTGTTGGCACATTTACTGACGGTTGAGATTCAGAACAGGAGTTGTTTCATAAATGACACCCTTTTTTGTTTTAGGTAACAAGAGCTGATGTAGATGTGCAGCCATATGCATTTACCACAAAATCTCTGTTTGTGGGACATATGGATTACAAGTATTTGCGTTGGCAGGTAAAAACTATCTTAGTTAAATCAGTTAATTGTTCCTATTTAAGGGAGTGTATATATATATATTCTTTTTGTCTTATAAACTCAGGTTTTGGAATTTTTGCTCAGGCTTTAAATTATTGTTACTATTTACTTATTATTGATTTTCATGTATTCCGGTGGAAATTTGAAGCAGGGTCATTAGTATTTTTGGAGGGAGGGGGTCTGTTGGAACTTTAAATGGTCATTAAATGACCGGATGTAAGTCGAGAATTGCCTGTATTTGTACAGGCAGTCCTCAACTTACAACCACAATTGAGCCTAACATTTCTGTGGCTAACCGAGACAGTTTTTAATTGAACTTTGCCCCATTTTACAACTTTTCTTGCCATAGTTGTTAAGTGAATCTGAGTTCCCCATTGACCTTGCTTTTCGGAAGGTTGCAAAAGGTGATCACATGACCCCCGGATGCTGCAAATGACATAAATACATGCCGGTTGCTAAGCATCCTAAATCTAATCATATAAATGCGGGGATGCTACAAAGGTCATAAGTGTGGAAAAATAGTCATAAGTCACTTTTTTAGTGCTGTTGTTGCTTTGAATGGTCATTAAATGAACTGTTATACATCAAGGACTACCTGTACTATAAATCAGCAATTTCTAACCTTTTGGGTACCAGGTACCAGTTCAATGGAGAGAGGTTTATCTGTGGACCGGAAGGGCTGTGCTGCCTGCATCCAGTGGATGGGGCTTCGTTCGTTTGCACAGCCCAATTTCTGGCAGGCCACAGCCCATTGCTGGTCCCCAAACCTGGGGTTGGGAACCCCTTTTGTAACTCACATTATTAATGCCCTACTTTCATTTGAGATGGTTTCTCAGATGGGGCTCTGTATTCTACCTTACTCTTGTTTTAGTTTGTTGGGCCAGCTCTCTTAATTTTCATCTGTTTCATTGCAGGTCATAGATACTCCTGGTATTTTGGATCATCCTTTGGAAGACCGAAACACCATCGAGATGCAGGCCATAACTGCACTTGCACACCTCCGGTCCGCTGTGCTTTATGTCATGGATATATCAGAACAGTGTGGCCATAGCTTGGAAGAACAGCTGGCACTTTTTGAGAATATTAAGCCTTTATTTGCCAACAAGGTACTTGGGATTTTACCTCTTTAAAGCTTCATGTTGTTTCTTAGAAAATCCAAGCTGGCTTATTCAATATGTGGTTTTCTTTCCCTGTCTTATTTTAGCCTCTAATTATTGTAGCCAATAAATGTGATGTGAAAAGGATTTCTGAACTTTCAGAAGAGAATCAGGTGAGTAGTTTTCAGAAGCAAAGATTATAAAGACAAAGGCATGCTTATGTCTTGGTTGGCTAGCCTCTCCTCCTCCTCTACCACCACCTCCTCTTCCTCCCTCCCCTTCCATTTTTTCCCCTTTTATGGCAGCTTGAGTGCTTCACTCCCAAATCTTTGAAGTCTACGCAAAATCTCAGAGAGCTGGTGGTCTGCCGCGCTTGACTCTTAAGATATCTTTATATATTACATTTAAAAAAATCATTTCCATTCATAATTACTATTGCAGTCTAGGCATCAGTCACTCGATATCTACCTTTGTTGCTCTAGCCAAGCATTCTCGTCATTGCAGCCTTTTTAAATTTTCTATCTTCAGTTCTGATGGCAGCTGATTGATTTTCCCTTTCCCTTTACTTATTTATACCTGGCCTTTATTACTTTACAAATAGTTCAAGGTGGTGAACATATCCAACACACCTTCCGTCTCCTATTTTCTCCTCCCATTTTGCACCTTTCTCTGCTGATGAGCAAGTTCATCTTGCAAGCCTGAAATCTACCTGCATACTGAAAAGATTTATATTTTATAATGTTAGAGGAATATGAAATAATAACACCCACTCTTAACCTTCCCTAATAATCAGTCTTTTTCAGAATGCATGTGCCAAAAGTCAGGTTTTTTTCTCTAACCTGGAAATATTGTTAATTAAACTGATATATCAAAAAGTATGTTTATCACACACACACACACACACACACACACACACACAATTTCCTGTATACAAGTAAGTGTGTGCAGTTTTGAGGTTGCTCTGTATTCCAGTGCAATCTTTACATTATGTTTTATGTGGATAAATAGTATCATTTGGATACCTTAGGGATGAGTGTGCGTATAATTAATTTTGCCAAATGCTTTCATTTATCTATTAAATATTTCAGAAAATATTTGCTGAATTAGAAGCTGATGGACTTCCTGTAATCGAGACAAGCACCATGACAGAAGAAGGTGTTATTCAGGTTAAAACTGAAGTGAGTGAATGCGTGTATACTAAATATCTACATTGGGTTCGATCTACTTCTGCTTATCCAAGGACTATTTTGCAGCTTGCATTAAAATATTGCAGTAGAAAAATGGAAACTATTTTTGCTTGATCTTTGCACTGTCATTAAAACCCCCATTAATTAGATGCTGGGTTCTCTTTTTCTCTCCCTTGTTCCAATATTTGCAGCATATGCTAATGCCAGTTTTCTCCCCTGCTTATGGTTATTTGGCACTATACTGCCTTCCCCCCCCCAAATGACCTTGTATGATGTGGGTGGTTGAACTTTCCTATATCATTGTATCATATCAAAAAAAGAGAATTAAAAAAATAAAATAAGATATCCTCTTATTTGTCAATTCCTGGAAATTGCTCCCAGCAATTCATCATCAGTCTCCACTGTGGGAAAAACAGCTTTCTTCATCTGGTCATTAAAAAGTACAGATAGTCCTTGACTTACGACCACAAGGGAGAGCAAAATTTCTGTTGCTAAGTGAGACAAAAAGTGAGTTTTGCCCCGCGACTTTTCTAAGCCGCAGTTGTTAAAAGTGAATTATTGCAATAACACGATTGTTAAGTCAATTTGGGCTCCCCATTGACTTTGATTGTCAGAAGGTCCCAAAGGGGATACTGCGACCGTCATAAATATGAGTCGCCAAGTGTCTGAATTTTGATCACGTGATCATGGGAAAGCTGCAATGGTTGTAAGTGTGAAAAGTGGTCGTAAGTCACTTTTTTCAGTACCCTTGTAACTTCGAATAGTCACTAAATGAACTGTTGTAAGTTGAGGATTACCCGTAGTTTTGCCTTATGATTTGGCTGTTGCAAGGGGACATGTGATTGCACCTTTTTTCAAGCTCTTGCCTTATTGTTATTTTTTCTTTCTGGTCAGGTTCTAAATGACATTTCTTGAAACTGAGAAATTCTTCTTCCCCCAAACTGAGATTGAGCTTGTCATAGAATCATGTGATATTTAAAGGAGCCATTTATCCCAAAGGTGCTTTTTCAAGAGGCAATTGGACTTTCTTGTTTTTCTTTGAGGATGTTTTGCTTCTCATCAAGAAGCTTCTTCAGCTCTGACTGGATGGTGGGGAAGCTTCTTCAGTGAGAAAGGAAATGTCCTCAAAAAACCAAAACAAAACAGAAAGTCCAGTTGCCTCTTGAAAAAAGCAAGAAGGACAACCATGACCTGGAGGACTGAGAATCTCCATAGACAAGAAGCCATTTAGGTCCTCAAGTTCAATACCTCGTTCAATACGGAAATTCAAATGAAAGAACCCTAATCTGACATAATTCTAACATGCAAATACCTTCCTATTACAAGTAAACCTCAACTTATGACTGTAATTAAGGCAGCCAGCTTAGTAGGTTGAAAAGTGAGTCATCCTTTGACTGGACCTGACTTTGCAAGCTTTTTTTGCAAGAGTTGTTCAGCAGGTGCTGCAATTCTTTAGCAAACCCGTTGATCGCTATAGTGTGTTCTTTTCCAAAAACTGGAAGTCAAACCAGTTTTTAGGAAAAAAATATATATTATAAATTGCAGTCACATGACCGTGGGATGCTTCAAATAGCCATAAATGTGGTCTGGTTGACAAGCATCCAAAATGAGTTCATGTGACTGCAGGCAGGCCAAAGTTCATAATTTTAGAACTGGATTATAAATCGCTTTGGGGTGGGGGTTTCTGCTGTTAACTCTGAACAATCACTATGTCCCTGGTTGTAAGATGAGGATTGCCTGTATGTCTGGATCAGTGTTAATGCTTTGCCTAGCTTCATTATTTCTTGAATTAGTATTTTGTTGTTATTTGCAGGCTTGTGACAGATTGCTGGCCCATCGCGTTGGCACCAAAATGAAAGGAAACAAAGTGAATGATGTACTGAACAGGCTACATTTAGCTCTTCCAACAAAAAGGGACAACAAGGTAGGTGTGTGCGTTTGTGTGTGTGTGAGAGAGAGATTGAGAGAGATTGTATCTCATTGCCTCTATTGCAAACATATGTATCCACCAGCTTTTCCAAATTCGCGCCCTCCAGATACATTTAGACCACATCTGGCAAAATTTCCTGCAATAGTTTCCAGTTGAATGGATCTGAAAGGCATTAGGGTATATGGATCTTTTTTGCAGTGGGGGAACAGTGAAGATTTGTCATCTTACAGACTGAAAGAAAAGCAGGAGGATGTTGTCCTGCTCAGTAACCTAGTTATAGCGGTCCCTGCAGACTGGCAGGGGCAGTTGGTGGGGTGGGGCGGGGGGTGTTATTGGAAAGAATGCCCACCTCTTGCGCAGATGGAGCTTCGTGTGCTCGCCTGCTACTTGTGCGGCCCGATTCCCAATGGGTCATGGCCCCGAGGTTGGGGACCCATGAATCCAGTACAAGGGAAATTCTTCAGCTCACTTTTTCCTGCCTTTTAGGAAAGGCCCCCTTTTATTCCGGAAGGAGCCTTGATGCGGAAGAAGCACATGGAAGTTGATGGCCCGAAAAAGAAATTGGTAAGCATTTTACGTCACATTTCCATATTTTAGGGGTATAAAAGAAATAATAATTTATGTTGCATCTCTATTATTTTTATAAACAACTCAAGGCAGCACAAATATCTAATATTTCTTTCCTCCTCCTGTTCTGTTCTCCCTAAGTTTGTGCAGTATGTGCATTGTGCCACCAGAGGTAAGAAGACTCTAGAGCAGCGGTCTGCAAACCTGGCTCTTTTAAGACTTGTGGACTTCAGCTCCCAGAGTTCCTCAGCCAGCAAAGCTGGCTGAGGATCTCTGGGAATTGAAGTCCACAAGTCTTAAAAGAGCCAGATTTGCAGACCCCTGCTCTAGACCATATGTACTCAAACTTAAGACAGGCACATAGAGCAATCCCCCTCTCCCATCTGGGTACACCTGGCCACATCTCTCTGCTACTGTGCCCAAAGAATATCCCTCTTAAGAAAAGGATACGGCCAGTCAGGAAAATTGTCAAAATCTGCCCCGAGGGAGCACTGCCAGTTGCAGGACTGCTTTGAGACTACCGAGTGGAATATATTTGAACATTCAGAGCTGCAAGAATTCACTGAAGCTGTACTCTCTTACATTAAAACATGCACAGACAATGTAACAGTGAATAAGCGCGTCAGAGTTTACAGTCATCATAAGCCCTGGATGTCAGCAGAGATGCAATCACTTCTGAGAGCCCGAAACTCCACCTTCAAGGCAGGAAATGAAGACAAATACAACGAGGCCAGGACAAACTTGAGGAGAAGGCATTAAGGTAGCTAAACAGAAATGCAAACAAAAGGTAGAGAAGCACCTGGAAGATAATAACTCAAGACAGGTGTGGCAGGGGCTACAACACCTAACCAACTATAAGGGCAATACGAAAAAAAATAAAATAGCCAGTGTTGATGCCCTACCGGTGGAGGAGCTAAATAGCTTCTTCGCCCACTTTGAGGTCTGTGGCTCTAGCCCAAAGGCCCTCTAACCTCCAGCCACTCACCCTGGATGAACATCAAGTGAGAGCTGTGCTGAAGGCTGTAAGTCCCAAGAAAGCTGCAGGTCCAGATAGGGTGCTGGGGAAAGTGGTAAAAATCTGTGCTGACCAATTAATGGGTCCTGGCAAGGATTTTTAACATCTCCCTGCAACAGGCTAGAGCCCCATCATGCTGGAAAGCAGCCACAATTATCCCAGTTCCGAAGAAAGCAGCCATAAACAGCCTGAATGACTGTAGACCCATTACACTGACGTCTGTAGTGATGAAGTGCTTTGAGAGACTGGCCCTACAACACCTCAGGTCCTGTCTTCCACCAAATTTCGATCCACACCAGTTTGCTTATAGAAGCAACAGGTCGACAGGGGATGCCATCGCCACTGCTCTACATGTTGAACTGAGCCACCTTGAGAAATCTGGGAATTACGTCAGAATGCTTTTTATAGACTATAGCTCGGCCTTTAATACCATCTTACTAGGCATTCTCATTGAAAAACTGACTGACCTGAATTTCCCTCCCCTCACTTGTGACTGGATCAAAGGCTTCCTGATGGATTGTGCACAAACTGTAAGGGTTGGTTCCTTTATATCTTCTGCCCTGAATCTCAGCACAGGTTCCCCTCAGGGCTGTGTGCTCGGCCCCTACCTGTACTCGCTGTATACACATGACTGCATATCCTCTGATCCATCCAACATTATAATAAAGTTTGCAGGCAACACAGTGGTACTGGGTCTCATAACTGGAGAGGACTAATCAGCCTACAGGGAGCAATCCAGAAAGTATCCGCATGATGCTCAAAAAACAACTTACATCTAAATACTGGTAAAACAGAGGAGATGATGTAGATTTCTGAAAGCACAGAGAGGAACCTGCCCCACTGTATATTGAGGGGGGCTGTGTGGAGAAGGTTTCTTCTTTTAATTCTTGGGAGTGCTCATTAATCAAGATCTCACCTGGAAAAACAACACGTCCCTGGTGATTGGCAAGGCCCAACAGAGACTTCATTTCCTTAAGAGTCCTGCGAAAAAATCAGGTGAAACAACAGCTGGTGACCGCTTTCTATCGGTCCACGATAGAAAGTGTCCTCACATACTGCATTACAATAGGGTACACTGGTTTAACTGCTGCGGACAGGAAGGCACTACAGAGACTGATCAATTTGGCACAAGGAACCATTGGTTGCCCTCAAACATCACTGGATGACATCGCCAGGTCTTGCTGCTTTAGCAGACTAAGGAAGATACTCAAGAGATGATTCACACTCTGGTCAGTGTCTCTTCGCAGTTCTACCATTGGGCAGAAGACAATGAAGCACAGCCAGCCAAACAAATAGGTTTAAAAATAGTTTTAATCCTTGGGCTGTCAGACTCTTAAA
Source organism: Ahaetulla prasina (assembly GCF_028640845.1). NCBI lineage: Eukaryota > Metazoa > Chordata > Lepidosauria > Squamata > Colubridae > Ahaetulla > Ahaetulla prasina. Next base: position 135,654,903 of record NC_080542.1, on the reverse strand, counting down.
CACAATCACAATCACTCCACATGCATGCAGAAATGTATGATTAGTTTTTCTTTTTCTTTCTTTTCCCCCTCTAATTTCTTGCATAGGGATTATTCTTTATACTATTTATGTTTTTTGTATTTTTTGTCATGGGTTGCACCAGTGAGGCTAAAACCAACTTTGTTGTATACATGATGTACAATGACAATAAAGGCTATACTGCACTATACTGTTTTCCCCACAACAGTAACTCTATGAGATAAATTGGGTTTAGAGAGAGAATGACTAGCTCAAAGTCATCCAGCCTTAGGCTTCCATGCCTAAGGCTGGGATAGAACTCACAGTCTCCTGATGATTGGCCCCAAATCAGTCAGCCAGCTTTCATGCCTAAAGTGGGAACTATAACTCACAATCTCCAGGTTACTAGCCTGATGCCCTAACCACTAGACCAATTTGTCTCTGTGTGTGACCTTTTTTGTAAAATTTATAAGAAACTCTTAATTAATGATGCATCTTTGCTGCAGGAGAAAGACGTGGAAATGGAAATGGGGGACGAATATATATTGGATCTTAAGAGTAAGTCTCAAGTTACCTTTCTGTTTAGAAATGCAACAAATTTACACAGCAGGTTGCTCTATCAGATTATTATTTTTTTGTAAACAGCTAAAGTAGAAACAAATTAAAAAAAACCACACAGGTTATGATAAATCTCATAATTTCTAGGCCTACCGTATTTTTTTGGTGTATAAGATGCACCGGAGTATAAGACGCACCTTAATTTTTGGGGAGGAAAATAAGAAAAAAAGAATTCTGCCTCTGCCTACCAGCATCAAGATCAGCCAGGTCCACACTTCCACTCGATTTTGATAATGAGCAGCACAGATCTTTTTATCTGTTTAAAACAAACCCTATCACTCTACATGCATTTAACTGGAATGAATGGGGTGGGGGATGATTTTAATGGGGGCAGAAGAGGGACTTGGCACCGAAGGCTCTGCTCCCGAGTTGCCCCTCCCCCTGTCTTCCTACTGATAGCTCTGGGGTGGGTGGGGTGGGGTGGGGTTGGTGCACAGCCTGAGGAACAGACCTCTTCAGGACGGTGGGGGTTGGGGGAATCTGACCAGCAGCTATGGTCATCCCTCTGGCCACCTAGCAGGCAGTTCAGGCCAGACAATGGTCACAATGACTTCACTCCCCAGCAACATGAGGAGCCACTTCTGCCGCCACCACCTAAGCCCTCTCTACGCCCAGGAGCCGAGCCGAGCGGGAGCCCCTCAAGTGAAACGTCCCTCCTTTCCAGCCACTGCTGCCCATTGGCCCGATTCCTCAATGCAATCCTCAATGCAAATTTCAGGTGGCGGCCAGTCCCTCTTCAATGTGCAGCGGGGAACCGGGACTGCTTTGGATTCGGGGAGGGGATTGTAGCGCTGCCGCCTGAAAATGCTTTCCTTCCCATTGCACATTGCAGAGCCGCGCGCCCTCATCCTCTTCAGCAGACTCACCTCTTTCCTCCTGGCCAAATCTGCCTCCTAAAACGCAATACACTTTTTTTGCCTCTGCACATCCCACTTTTGGAATCAGGAAGGGGATCGCGGGTCTGCCGCCCGAAAACGCTTTCCTTTGGAATCAGGAAATCTATGGGGGGTAAAGAGGTGCGTTTTATACACCGAAAAATACAGTACATTTTCCCCTTGTATTGGTAGGATCCATTCCCCTTTTCATGTTCTGTTAAGAATGGTACCAGGTTATAGGTAGGAATTGCTGCCGACTAGTGGAGAATTCTATTCTATGGGCATTTTAGACCATATATAGTTCAAGCATATATTTCAAATCTATATTTTTATCTAATTTTGATATACTTCAGAATTTAAGGAATGTTGTCAGTTGGAAAGAAAATTTTAAGAGCTCCATTATATGTAACTTACTTCCGGCATGTAATTTATTACTATTGGATGGGCTTTTCTTATTAATAAGGCTATCAACTGAATAAAATTGCAGGAGTTTTAAGAGTTGCACAAATAAAACTCCTTCATTTCACCCCCTGCTTTAGAATATTGGGATCTGATGAATCCATCTGAAAAATACGATGTGATACCTGAGATTTGGGAAGGTCATAACATAGCTGATTATATTGACCCAGACATCATGAAAGTAAGTATTAAACTTACTTGGTGTACTTGGTGTACTAGGTGTACTAGGTGAAAAATAAAATACATGTTCTGCTATCACACAAGTTTCTTATTTTTCTCTATGGTGTTGTGCAAATGGTTTTAAATTCAGAATTTTCTCTTTCCAGTTCTGCTTTACACTCAAAATGAATTGTATAATCACTTTGGGACGGTTGTGAGCTCAAACCGGTACAGGTAGTCCTCAACTTAACAACGGTTCGTTTAGTGACTGTTCAAAGTTACGATGACACTGGAAAAAGTGACTTATGACCATTTCTCACGCTTGTGACCATTGCTGCTTCCCCATGGGTCATGTGATCAACATTCAGAGGCTTGACAACTGACTCATATTTATGACAATTACAGTGTCTCTGAGTCATGGGGTCACCTTTTGCAACTTTCTGACAGGCAAAGTCAGTGGGGAAGCCAGATTCGCTTAACTAACTTAACTAGTTAAGTTAGTTAACTTAACTAACACATTACTAACTTAACAACTGCAGTGATTCACTTAACAGTTGTAGCAAGACATGTCATAAAATTGGGTAATCGTACTTAATAAATGTTTTGCTAAGCATCATAAATTTTGGGCCCAATTGTGGTCGTATGTTGAGGACTTCCTCTATCAAAATTTGAAACAACTATACAAGTCAATCTAGGACAAAATCGTATTTAAGTTTTTATTGCCATATAGACCAGGGATCTCCAACCTTGGCAACTTTAAGACTTGTGGACTTCAACTCCCAGAATTGTTTTGCTGGCTGAGGAATTCTGTGTGTTAAAGTCCACAAGTCTTAAAGTTGCCAAGGTTGGAGACCCCTGATATAGACAGTCTTTCTATGTGAAATGAAACCCCATCAACTTTCTAGTTTAGCAGAGGAAGCAAGAATTTGTGTGAATTGCCTGAAGGGCAATGGTGGTCTATAAGAAAATACACAATAGAAATCAATTTCTAATCTATTGAGTGTGGCGTCTTTCTAGAAATTGGAACAACTGGAGAAAGAAGAAGAGCTAAAGGAAACAGCTGGAGAATATGATAGTGATTCAGAAAGCGAAGATGAGGAAATGATGGGAATCAGGCAGTTGGCACAACAAATTCGTGAGAAGAAGAAACTGAAGATCCTGGAATCAAAGGAGAAGAATATACACGGGCCCAGAATGCCTAGAACAGCTAAAAAGGCAAGTATTAAAAATATTTGGGTGAGAATTTGGTGGGATGTGAGTGTGTGTGTGTCATGGACAGAAGAAAGTTGGACTGGGAAAGAAATAAGGGACTCCAGTAGATGCAGGTAGGCCTCGACCTACAACAGTTCATTTAGTGATTGTTCAAAGTTACAGCAGCACTGAAAATAGTGACTTATGACCATTTTTCACACTTATGACCGTTGCAGTATCCCAACGGTCACGTGATTTACATTCAGATGCTTCATATAGCTGACTCACTCTTATGACCGTTGCAATCTTCAGGAGCCATTTTGTGACCTTCTGACAAGCAAAGTCAATGGAGAAGTCAGATTCATTTAACAAATGTGGCAAGAAAAGTTGTAAAATGAGACAAATTTCACATAACAACATAAATTTTAGGCTCAAAATTGGTCATACGTTGAGGACTACCAGTATCTTAAAGGTCAAGTAGTCCTCAAGTTATGACCATGATAAAAGCCACCCTTTTTACTACCTTTTATGTGCAGTAATCATTAAGTGACAGACACTTAAGCAAACTCATTGTTTGCTATGGTGCAGTTTTATGAAAAATTGGACGTAAGTGCTAGTTTGGGGGGGGGGAGGAGTTACAAAATAGTCATATGATCATGGAATGCTGCAAATGTGACCATATTGCTGGGTTCCAAGGTTTGGTCATGTGACATTGAAAGTTGAATTTAGGTCGTAAATCTCCTACCAAGTGTAAATCAAGGACTACGGTAGAAAAAAGAAAAACAAGGAGACTTTTCAATGGTATTTTCAGCTGTGGTTTGTCTTAAAAAGTACAGATTTACTTGGGTTTCCTATACAGGCAGCAGGGCAAAAAAACCAGAAGGAACCTTATGCTGAAGGAAATCAATACCGGTAGTCCTCGACTTACAACAATTTGTCTAGTGGTCGCAGTTACAACAGAACTGAAAAAATGGACTTATGAGCGGTTTTGACACTACATCCCCTTAGTCATATAAGTCAAAATTCAGGTGCTTGGCAACAGGCAAATATTTATGATAGTGGCACTGTCTTGAGGGGTCAAGTGGTCACCATTTGCAACCCTCCCAGCCAGCTTCTGACAAGCAAAGTCAATTGGGGAAGCTAGATTTGTTTAATGACCGCATGATTCACTTAACAACTGAGGTAATTCACTTAACAGTGTGTTAAAGAAGGTCATAAAGTGGAGGCACTACTCACTTAACAACCGCCTTGCCTAGAAATTTTGGGCTCAATTATGTTCGTAAGTCGAGGACTATCTGTATGGTTATAATAAATCTGCCTTATCCCAAAGTTTCATTGTATTGCTTTCAGTGTTCATTCGCATTCATTTTGGTGTTTGGGTTTTTAAAGGAGGTGTGTGCAACATGAAGATTAGACTAAAGGGTTGGCAAAAGGTTTAGGATCCCCTGGTATCCTAAATGTGTCAGTCAAATTGGATCATTATATTTATTGATTACCATCCCCATTTAAAACATTTAGAGAGTATTCGTGTATCACAGAATCTATCTCCTAACAATTAGTAAGTACCCAAACGAGACATTCAAGGCCATGCTGCTCTTTCCTATGATAATAATAATTGATGAAACTTTTCTGTTTCCTGACTGCCAAATCACTCCGGGCACATCACAACAATCAAACCAATGACAACAAAATCAATATAAGATAGCAAGTAAACGAAGTGAAGGGTCTCGCTCTTACCTTGTCTCCAGCCTGGGTGAGGAGCCAGATTTTCAACATTCTTCTGAACAATGGTGGAGAAGGGATTCGGCTTTCAAAGGCAGGGGTGTCAAACTGGATCCCATTGTGGGCTGCATCAGGAGTTTGTTTGTTCTTGGGGGGAGGCTGGGGTGTGCGTGGCCTGGTCATCGCGGCCAACTGGGTGGGCATGGCCGGTCCCTTGCTGTCTCCAGGACAGCCCCATGGGCCAACTCAGCGGCCTATCGTGGGCTGGATCGGGCCGTAGCCATGTATTTGACATATCTGCTCTAGAGAAAATCTTATTCTGGGGAGTAGGACTGCTACAGTTCTGGAGCTCCAAGAGATGGCACTGTTTAATTCAGTGGCGGTGAACTTTTAACATGTGTCAAAGTTGACACGCTCCTGACAACTGTTCTTGGAAGCATGAGCGTTCTTTCATGATTTTGGGACACTGGGGAGATCAGGTGAGATTGGGATGTGTTCTTGTGTGGCCTCTGGAGCCTCTGAAAATCATGCCAGAATGGGAGTGTGTGCTTTCACGTGGTTTTCAGAGGCTCCGAAGGGTATAGAAAATCATTCTCCAAAGCTGCTTCAAGAATAGCAATGGTATTTAAGACTTACAGTATATACCGCTTCACGGTGCTTTCCAGCCCCCTTTAAGCAGTTTTACAGAGTCAGCCTATTGCCCCCAACAATCTGGGTCATCATTTTACCCACCATGGAAGGCTGAGTCAACCTTGAGCCTGGTGAGATTTGAACTGCCAAATTGCAGGCAGCCAGCAGTCAACAGAAGTAGCCTACAGTACTGCACTCTAACCAATGTGCCAACGTGGTTCTTTAGAGGTCCCTTGTGTCCCAGAGCAGCCTTCAGTAGTCCACAGGAGCATGTCAGCAGAAAGAAAAGAGCCCCTGAAGGCAAGTAATCTTCAGCAGATTCTGGAGAGTCTTCAAACTGGAGGGCAATCACACCAAAGTTACAATAGCAGTGAAAAAGTGACTTTTCACACTTTCAGCCATTATAGCCTTCCAACAAGCAACTGTCATACCCTCAACTTACGACCACAGTTGAGCCCAAGATTTCTGTTTACACGAGATAGTTAACCGAGTTTGCCCCATTTTATGACCTATCTTTCCCCAGTTGTTAAGCCGAATCATTGCAGTTGTTAAGTGACTCTGGCTTCCCCATTGACTTTGTCTGAAGATCGCAAAAGATGATCACATGACCCCAGGACACTGCAACCATCATAAATATGAACCAGTGGCCAAGTGTCTAAATTTTGATCACATGACCATAGAGATCCTACAAATAGTTGTAAGTGGGAAAAGATCATAAGTCATTTTTTTCAGTGACTTCAGTTGTAACTTCAAATGATCACTAAATGAACTATTGAAAGTTGAGGACTACCTGTATTTATAACTTTTCCCAGCCAGCTTCTAACCAACAAAGTCAATGGGGTAATCCAGATTCACTTAATGATTAATTCACTTAACAACTGCTTTGCCTAGCAACAGAAATTTTGTAGTTAATTGTGGTCATAAATTGAGGATTCCCTATTACCTATGTAGTCCATATAACTCCAGTGTACTTATAGTGAAATAAATACACTGGAGTTATATGGGGACGTGGTGGCTTAGTGGGTAGGACGCTGAGCTTGTTGATCGAAAGGTCAGCAGTTCAGCGGTTTGAATCTCTAGTGCTGCGTAACGGGGTGAGCTCCCATTACTTGTCCCAGCTTCTACCAACCTAGCAGTTCGAAAGCACGTAAAAAATGCAAGTAGAAAAATAGGGGCCACCTTTGGTGGGAAGGTAACAGCGTTCCGTGCGCCTTTGGTGATGAGTCATGCCGGCCACATGACCACGGAGACGTCTTTGGACAGCACTGGCTCTTCGGCTTTGAAATGGAGATGAGCACTGCCCCCTAGAGTCGGGAACGACTAGCACGTATGTGCGAGGGGAACCTTTACCTTTACTTATTTATAGTGACCACTATCCGCTATCCAAGCAATTAGATAGGAGAGTTTTAAGTATACAATTACTTCACCCAGTTTTCCCTAAAGGTAAAGCTGGTTAAAGATTTCAGTAGGGAGACCACAACATCTGGAGGCCTACACATTATGAAAAGTGAACATAAACCACAATTCTTCTCCACTTCAAACACGACTATGCAAATCCTTCTGCATTTCAAAGATGGTTACATCCTGTTTTTAAATTCTTTGCAAAATTAAAAATCTTGTTAATTAAAGAGACAGCAAATGCAGAATAAACTTCTACATTTGCTTTCTTTTTTGATTAATAAAAGCCTCAGTTTTGTAAAGAATTCAAAAATAGGATGTTTATTCATTCTTTTTTATCTCACATTTATTATTTTTTACAAATAACTCAAGACAGCAAACAAATCCAACCTACCTTCCTCCTCCTGTTTTCCTCACAATAACCCATGAGATGGGCTGGGCTAGAATGACTGGCCCTAAATCAGCTAGCTGACTTTCCTGGCTAAGTCAGGGCTTGAACTCATGGAAGAACAGAAGAAGCTTCTTGGATGAGAAGTAAAACATTTCCAAGGAGGAAAAAAAACCATCTTTGGAATGGTTTTTTTAGGAAAAGCATATTTGCGACAAGAGGACATGAGTTCAAGCCCTAACTTAACTAGGAAGGCAGTGGGTGACTTTTGGCCAGTCATTCTCTGTCTGGCCCAAAAGGCCAGCAAAAAGCACTGAAGAATTTTCAGTATAGAAGAATAGAGATAGAGATCTTCTATTCCAACCCCTTGGCCAGGCAGGAAATCCTATACTATTTCAGACAAAAAGTTGACCAAAATGTTTTCAAGGAAAAAAAACCCCAAGAATGTCCAGTTGCCTTTTGAAAAAGCACCTTTGGGACAAACCATGACTTGGATGATTGAGAATCTTCATAGCTATAGTGGTCTCTTGCTTTCTAGCCTGGTGCCTTAACCACTACAGCAAATATACTCTTAGCTTGCAAGGTTGGTTGCATTGGGATGCATTGTGCGATTTCCATGCTACAGTTCAAAGAATAACCATTTGGCCACCTTTGCCTGCTGCCTGTGTACCCAAACTTTTCATTGGTAACATTTCAAAACCACTGTTACTGAGATAGTCTTTTCCAGATGTGGAATTAGTAAGAGCATTGGAGCTGTTGATTTTTCACCTCAAAACAGCTATGCTGCTCTGAACTTTGCTGTCCCTTGCTTTTGAGAAGTTTAGGGCTGTTCCCTAGGTTCCTTAATGACACATCTAGAAGATTCAAATTAGATTAAAAAATAGGATGTAAACCATGTTTATTTATTCATTCTTTTTTTATCTCACATTTATTATTTTTTACAAATAACTCAAGACAGCAAACAAATCCAACCTACCTTCCTCCTCCTGTTTTCCTCACAATAACCCATGAGATGGGCTGGGCGAGAATGACTGGCCCTAAGTCAGCTAGCTGACTTTCCTGGCTTAAGTCAGGGCTTGAACTCATGGAAAAACAGAAGAAGCTTCTTGGATGAGAAGTAAAACATTTCCAAGGAGGAAAAAAAAAACATCTTTGAGATGGTTTTTTTAGGAAAAGCATATTTGCGACAAGAGGACATGAGTTCAAGCCCTAATTTAACTAGGAAGGCAATGGGTGACTTTTGGCCAGTCATTCTCTGTCTGGCCCAAAAGGCCAGCAAAAAGCATTGAAGAATTTTCAGTATAGAAGAATAGAGATGGAGATCTTCTATTCTAACCCCTTGGTCAGGCAGGAAAGCCTACACCATTTCAGACAAAATGTTGTCCAAAATGTTTTCAAGGAAAAAAAACCCAAAAATGTCCAGTTACCTTTTGAAAAAGCACCTTTGGGACAAACCATGACTTGGATGATTGAGAATCTTCATAGCTATAGTGGTCTCTTGCTTTCTAGCCTGGTGCCTTAACCACTACAGCAAATATACTCTTAGCTTGCAAGGTTGGTTGCATTGGGATGCATTGTGCGATTTCCATGCTACAGTTCAAAGAATAACCATTTGGCCACCTTTGCCTGCTGCCTGTGTACCCAAACTTTTCATTGGTAACATTTCAAAACCACTGTTACTGAGATAGTCTTTTCCAGATGTGGAATTAGTAAGAGCATTGGAGCTGTTGATTTTTCACCTCAAAACAGCTATGCTGCTCTGAACTTTGCTGTCCCTTGCTTTTGAGAAGTTTAGGGCTGTTCCCTAGGTTCCTTAATGACACATCTAGAAGATTCAAATTAGATTAAAAAATAGGATGTAAACCATGTTTATTTATTCATTCTTTTTTTATCTCACATTTATTATTTTTTACAAATAACTCAAGACAGCAAACAAATCCAACCTACCTTCCTCCTCCTGTTTTCCTCACAATAACCCATGAGATGGGCTGGGCGAGAATGACTGGCCCTAAGTCAGCTAGCTGACTTTCCTGGCTTAAGTCAGGGCTTGAACTCATGGAAAAACAGAAGAAGCTTCTTGGATGAGAAGTAAAACATTTCCAAGGAGGAAAAAAAAAACATCTTTGAGATGGTTTTTTTAGGAAAAGCATATTTGCGACAAGAGGACATGAGTTCAAGCCCTAATTTAACTAGGAAGGCAATGGGTGACTTTTGGCCAGTCATTCTCTGTCTGGCCCAAAAGGCCAGCAAAAAGCATTGAAGAATTTTCAGTATAGAAGAATAGAGATGGAGATCTTCTATTCTAACCCCTTGGTCAGGCAGGAAAGCCTACACCATTTCAGACAAAATGTTGTCCAAAATGTTTTCAAGGAAAAAAAACCCAAAAATGTCCAGTTACCTTTTGAAAAAGCACCTTTGGGACAAACCATGACTTGGATGATTGAGAATCTTCATAGCTATAGTGGTCTCTTGCTTTCTAGCCTGGTGCCTTAACCACTACAGCAAATATACTCTTAGCTTGCAAGGTTGGTTGCATTGGGATGCATTGTGCGATTTCCATGCTACAGTTCAAAGAATAACCATTTGGCCACCTTTGCCTGCTGCCTGTGTACCCAAACTTTTCATTGGTAACATTTCAAAACCACTGTTACTGAGATAGTCTTTTCCAGATGTGGAATTAGTAAGAGCATTGGAGCTGTTGGTTTTTCACCTCAAAACAGCTATGCTGCTCTGAACTTTGCTGTCCCTTGCTTTTGAGAAGTTCAGGGCTGTTCCCTAGGTTCCTTAGTGACACATCTAGAAGATTCAAATTGTAGGAGCCACTGAGCGTCAGAGTGTCTGAAAATTAGCTAGCATTTGGGATATAGTGCCCTGCTCCTTTAAGACCTCACCTTAGCCAGCCCACTTGCCCAATAATGAGCAGCTATAAAAGCAGAGCAGCAGAGGCTGCCTGTAATGGAGTTGATTACGGAGTGAGCAGTCAAGTCGAGTCGTCTCTTCATCGTTGGTAGTTTGAAGATATTTTGGGGGTGGTGGTGAGGGGTAGTGGTTTCTTTTGTTATTCTTTGTGGAAGTAAAGCCACTGGAAGCAGCTTAGAGTTAATAGGCAGAAGTGCTGGTCTTTATAACCTCTGAAAATTTTTTACTTCTGGCTTTAGGTTCAACAGAAAACCCTTGAACAGGAGATGACCAATCTTGGTCTTCAAGTAACTAGCAACAGTGAGGTAAGATGTGCTTTGGGGGGGGGGGCTTATTAGTTTTCTCCCTTCTATAGCATTGCTACACTGGTAATTACGTTTACAAAGAGTTTACTCTTTGTAGGTTCTCAGCTAATATAATAATCTAGGTTAACAGAACACCAGGTTGCAGCAAGGCATCTGATTAGGTTCTTTATTTGCAAATATTCAGGTACACTATTTAGCCGAGGGAAGAAGATCGCGCGCTGTTACCCGCAAACGTAAGCGAGAAGACTCTGAATCCTCTGCATCTATGCCAGTAAGCCGTAGCAGGTCTACACCTCGTGATGTCTCTGGTCTTCGTGATGCTAAGGTATGTCTCAGTTTTATCAAGTTTATTCAGATTTTTGCAATTGAATATATTCCCTATCAGCTGGGTTATCTATAATGTGCATTTTCAGCTTTGAAGAGTTTTTTTCCCCATGGAAACTGAAGTTCAACATACATGGAGCAATGTGTGGCCATGTAATGTTTAAATTCATAATGTGTGGGATGTGCACCTTTTCACTTGCAAATGTTATTTTTTTATAGATGGTGAAGAAAGCAAAAACCATGATGAAGAATGCTCAAAAGGTGATGAATCAATTGGGCAAGAAAGGCGAAGCAGATAGAACTGTCTTTGACCTTAAGCCCAAACACCTGTTTTGTGGGAAGAGAAAAGCCGGCTCAACTACTCGACGATAAAGCAACTATTAAGGAAAAAATAAAAATAAAATATCTCTATGTTGAGAGAAATAAATAAATTGCAAGCATTGAAATTTGCCTCTTTGTTTTTCTTTAAAATAGTTCTCTTACCTGTTACAGGTCTAATTTTCAAAACTGCTTGGGTTATTCAATCATGGTTTCCTTAAACTGCAACTATACAGCAACAATTCTGGTTGAGGGATATACTTTGCCAAACAGCCTATTCAAACCATGTCAGACCTTTAGTGGGCTATGGCCTAACTGGGATAAAAAACATTCAAACTGAGTATGCAAAGTGGTTCATGCACAGAACAGCTGCTTGGGGTAATTTTGGCCTCCTATGGAAGGAAAAGACGTTCTAACCTGGTTTGTGAAATAAAATACAGCTGTTCTAAAATAGAAATGGTTTCAAAGAGTGTTAAGAGCCCCAGATAAGGGGACTGGCCATGATATATGTGTATATTTGCAGCAGCAGCATGATAAAGAGAGGCACTGCGACACCTAGTGGTGGTAGGAATAGGCTGGATAGCCATGGTGGGAATTTGAAATAAAGGGACACACAGCTTGGACATAAACAGCTGAAAAGGGGGTGAAAGAGAATGGAAGCAGCTCGGAATATCAAGGCTGCTGCATTTTAACCATTACATTATCAAGGGAGGAGACATGATGGAAAACCATTTTCACTACACACATCCCTTGTGGTAGTAATAAGTGATTGAAAAAGTTACCCTTGCTTTAAGAATCCTATACAATTGGAAATTTCAAAAAGTAAAAGTGATTTATTAGTCATCTTTGGGTAATCCTTTTCAAATTACAAAACTGGCACCTTAAAAGCAATTCACCTAGAGCTCCCAAAATAGATTACTGATGCCATGACAAGCCATTTGAAATATGTCCAATGTGTAGTTGTTTCTCTCTTCCTTGGAGGATCTGGAAGTGCTACTCAAGCGTTTAAAATGTTTGGACTATCAGCCAGTTTTGTCTTCCAGATAGTACAAATAGTAAAATTACCCAATCGTCCAGCCCACAATTACATTTAACAAGCCATTATAAAGAACACAAAAGCATTTATTTTTGACTCTACATGAACTAATTAATAGGAAATTTCAACACCAATCAGATTCAATTTTTAAACTTTAATTTTCATGGTTCATAATTGTATTTACCAAGAATACACCAACACCATTTCCCCCTAGACCAGGAGTCTCTAACCATGGCAACTTTAAAGGCTTGTGGACTTCAACTCCCAGAATTCCTCAACCAGCAAAACTGGCTGAGGAATTCTGGGAGTTGAAGTCCACAAGCTTTAAAGTTGCCACGGTTGGAGACCTGCCCTAGACCATAGGATATGCCTAACAATCTTTCCCTTCTTGGTTCTGTTAATAGCTCAGGTGTTTTTCAAGGTTCTGTGAAAAAATTATTTACATTTAAGATTTTCTTTCTTTTAGATCATAGCTTAATTCTTATAGGAAAGACGTATTTAGAATCTACAGGTACAGAAATTTTAATTTCTAGTCTGAAATATCAGGCATCTTTTCTAATAGGGAAAATATCTTATGTGCTAGAATAGCTTACAAGGGAATAGGTTCTTCAAAAGAAGTCAAACACAGAACAGTGTGAAGTATAAATATGAAAGTGCTAATTACTCAAGATAGGTAGCTCGAAGGGGAACAGTATAGAAAAGCTGCTGCGCTGCATGCTTCAATAAGTGGTATAAAATATGAAAGAGCTTTAGAGTCAACTTGTTCAGGTTCACCTCTTCATTTTACCTACACTTAATAAGACTGGTTAGCTGATGCATTCCAAATTGTGCAAACAGATCATTGTGGGAGAGATTGTAATCCAGTCCTAATTACTCCCATAGCATTGTGGCTTGGTGACTATTCAGACTTAACAGTGGTTTTTCATGGAGTGCAAACTTGTTAATGACTTATTAATACACATGAAATGAAAGGAAAAGAAATATTATTCCAGGAGCAAGCCAGCTTTGCAATATGAGATAAATATCTAATTTCCACTTAAAGGGGCCTATTCCTATTTTGCAATCAATCTACAAATACATTTCTTCAACAAACAATTTCAGTATGAAAAATGTAAGGTATGATATTTTAGAACAGCCTAATTTGTTACATTCTGTGTATCTTATCATGATCAACATATCTCTTCAAATTATTCAAATTATCCCACCATTTAAAGAGAAAAGTCTCTGCAATTAGTCTGAACCACGGAGTAATCTTAATTTCATTTCGAGAAGCCTTTTCCAGCAGTTCTCTCAATTCTTCTTGCGTCATGTAACAGTAGCTTTTAATTTCATTGGGATCTGGATCCAGCGTTACATTCTTCTGCACAAAAAGGATGTAATCTATTTCATGTTCTCCCCATGTTCCATTGGATTGGGCTTTGTAGTGAATTCGGGTTAGGTAGAAGATTTCTTCTGGAGTGACCTACAATTAAACATGTTTCAAAAGATTCCATATCGATTCTCTTTCCCATTCCCAGAACATCTCAATATAGATATAAAGGCAAGTTATTGTTTCTGCTGCAGGAAAAGCAATGGCATTTTCCTGGTTTCAGGCATTTCATAGCATACTTTATGGAACCAGGGCCCTGGCAAGAACCAAAATGATTCTCTTCTCTAAATGATGCCTGGGAAATGTGACATTTTTCTGAACATTATACAGTGATGGAGCAATTGTGCCTGAAACGTTGTAGGTTCAAACCATGTTCTGAAAATGGTCTTAATAATGAAAATGCATCCTGTTAATAATATTTTTAGATTTTTTTATTATTATTCCGCATTCTATATATGGAGATATAGCTAACGTTTCCTGTCTAATACCTACTGGTAAGAAGGAAATGAAGATTGATGGGTTCCCAGCTTGGCCTTGTACTTGGCCAAGCATTACAGATATTTTGTGCACGTTTCCAGGACAAAAAGAGAATACACAAAAGAGTAGCTATTTTACCCTTGTGACATTTTGGCAATACTTCCTTAGAAGACAATGGTAGAATTTGCTTTGGGAAAAATGACTGCTGAAAAAAGTTCCTAGGTTCAAAATTGTTTAGCCACCAAGAAATGTAAATCTGAACAAAAGTTCTCTTTATAGTGTTGTAGCTTGTGACTGGACAATTTTACTTTTTTTTTTTTTACATCTGGTTATATGCATATTGTGACTACATGGTAGTTTAGGATGAAATTGAAAACTGGAACTTTGGTATAGCTTGGAAGGTATGCTCTCCATCTTGTTCCAAAACACAAATGTTGAGATAAAACACCAGGGCTAACTATTTTAAAAAGGGAGATGGTACAAATATGATATTGCATTAATTGTTCCCTACTCTAGGCTTTTGGGAATACGGCAGGTTATGAGTTTCCAAATAAATATTGTAGGTCTGATTTGTAATTAGACAAAAGGGATTGCCGAATAACTAAATGCTATGCAACAACTTTTCCCCAAGGAAGTCATCGCTCTGAAGAATGTTTACCTGATCCAGTGGAATTCCTAACTCGGCTTTCAGTCTTCTCTGCGCTGCTCTTCTAATGCCAAGGGCATTATTTTCTTCCAGTTCAAGGGGGGTGCTTAGTGGATGACTGCAACAGGTATTGGTAAAACAGTCTTCAAAAAAGAAATGAAAAGTTTTAATAAGGTCCTGCAGCATTTTGGACAGAATATCTGAAATGCTGTCGTTTGAAGTTTTCAGTTAATACAGAGGTCTGCTTTGGAATATTCTGTCCCTCCTCACTGAATGAGCTGTTAATGACAATGGCAATCAATTACTGAAGAATCTAGGAATCAGTCACATTTATCTCCAGATTTAAGCCCAGGATCTCCCCTTTCTCTCTCATACTTTAAAGCTAGTGTGAAATGTGCTTTTTGCTGCAAGAACCAGTCTGTGTCGGACCAGAGTTATAGTCTGTCAAACTTTTGGACTCATGCTGGAGCCCATCCTCAATGAACTTCTCTTTCACCAGAATTCTCTCTCACAGTCTGATGAGACTGATGTCCCTCAAGCTGGGTTCCAGCATGAATCTGAAGGCTCAGATTTGGCCTGCTGATTGATCCAGATCGGATCCTGTAACATTATATATGTGTCATATGTATATTTGCCTTCGTTTGTGAACTTTTTGCTCCTGTTTTTCAGCCTCAGATGTTGAAGACACTTGCAGTATTTTGTCTATCCTCATTTTTTTTTTGTCAGCTTCAAACCTCACATTGTTTCCCCAATTATTTGTTTGTTGACAAATATAATCACACAACTTTTCAATGCTTTGTTTTATCAGAAAATCTCATTCTTTTAATATTTAATAGGTAATAAAGCTCAAAATGTATTCAAACTACAGATGGATCTCTGCTATACTGTTGTACTGATTCATTATTACATACCTGGAAAAGTGATTTTGGCATCTGATCTCTGTTGCAACAGTAGCTTTTTCTCCGTGTTGAACAAGAAGACGCTGAAAGCACGATGCAATAATCCTAGTGCAGAAAGACAGGCAAAGACTATACATATTGCAAAGATAATCAATTTAATGTCTTTTGCATTAATTTTAAGACTATAGGTAATGCTCAACTTACAATCATAATTGGGACTGGAATTCTGGTCACTAACAATGCAGCTGTAAAGCAAGATGTTTGTTTGGGTGACTGCAATCCCTATTGACACTGTTAAGTGAATTTTACTGGTCATTAGCTGAGTATCCATCTCAGCTCAATTTTTTCTGAGGTTTCTCCTTCTAAGCCACAGATGCCATCTAGCCTAACTGCCCTCATTAGCCTGCACACCAAGATTCACCTTGCCCATTTTGCTCTGCTGCTCCAGATGACCTTTGCTGCCTCCTTGTTCCTGCTGCTGATGAGTATGCCCAGTTGGGCTGCTGGCTTCACACAAGGGAAAAGAAAAAAGCACAAAGCAGCCTTTCTTCCTTCTTTTTCGCAGCACAAAGCCAACCCCATAAAGGCCAGAAATGTAGTGCAAAAAGCCTCTTTGTTTTCATTTTCCTTTTTTTGCAGGACAAACCATCTCCCATGACCCAGCAACAAAATTGGGCACATCTCATCAGCATTGGCAACAAGAAGACAGCGACAGAATGACAGAGCCCAAGGGGCCAAGAGAAGGGAGGGGAGATGATGGAAGAAGTTACAGCACCCTTGCAGTTGGGCTACTTAGTCCCAAAATTTTATTCATTTGATGGTGCAGGTGCTGCAATGGTCATAAGTTTGGGCATGGATAAGGCTGCAAGCAATGACAAGAAAGGACAGATGAATTCATGCTTCCTACCGATCAGTGGTGGGATTCTGCCAGTTCTAGGTGGTTCGTCCTGTCCCTTGCCCCTCCCTTCCCCACCATTACTTACCGGTGTCTGTCGGCGGGCGGGTGGCGCTTGGATCGGGTGGCCAGCGAGGCACTTTAATCGCTGGCTAGAGAGACGCTTGGATGCAGGCAGGCTTCGGTCGGTGGGCACTTTAATCGCGTGGCGCTTGGATTGGGTGGGCAGCGGGGTGCATGGATCCGATCAGACAGAAGCCAGCCTGCATCCAAGCGTCTCTCTAGCCAGAGATTAAAGCGCCTCACTGGTGGCCAGCAGCGTCTCTCTAGCCAGCGATTAAAGCGCCTCGCTGGTCACGTGGCCCTTCCTTTACTCCTCCTCCTCCTCTTCTGCACTGATCGTGAGCAGAATTCACGGACTCACATGATCCTTACTCGACTGAGGGGGGTGGGGTAGGTGGGGGGGGTGTCTCTCTGCATGCCGTGGTAGCCCTGGCCTCCCTCCCTTCCTCCCTGTCACGTGGTTTTTGCAGCATTACCGGTTGCCGGAAACACGTCACGGGGCGCGGGCCTGGCTCCTCCTGCGTCTTACCCGTTCGGAATTTCGTTTTGAAACTAAAGCCAACCAAACCAACCGCGCGGGGGGTGGGGGAGTCGCCGGGGATCTGCAGGGGGAGGGGGCCAGTGAATGATTTCCCCCCCATGGGACTGTTGGGGAGGGGAGGGGGGGGATTGGGGAATGAGAGGCAGAGGGGGGGGCCTGGGAGTCCGTGGAGAGGGGCCTTTAAACCGGGAGGTGTTTCTATGGGGACAAGGGGCGCTGGCTGTGGGGCTTCTGTGAGGAGGAAAGAAGCCCTTCCCCCGTGTTTGCTTTGCCGGTTGTCACTTCAAAGGTGCTTAGCCTCCCTCGGGCTGCTGGTGGCCTGCTAATCCTCCTTCCCTGGTCCGCCTATATCCAAGCGTCTCTCTAACCAGCGATTAAAGCGCGGCCAGAGAGGAGCTTGGATTGGGTGGGCAGCGAAGCGTGTGTCAATCGCCTTGGCCTGCCGCCCACCCAGCAGGACTGTCCTGTGGCCGCCTCCCACCCACACAGCGCCAGCCTACCCTACCCCATCTGGAGAAAGAGTGATAGAGAGAAAGAGGGGGGCAGAAAATGATGAAGGAGAGAAAGAGAGATGAAGGATAGAATGGGAAGAAAGATGAAGAAGAGAAAGGGGGGAGAAAGAGAAGGAGGGAGAAAGAGAAATTAAGGCGAGAAAGATGGAGAGAAAGATGAAGGAAAGAGAGATGAAGGATAGAAGGGGAGAAAGATGAAGAAGGAGAAGGCGGGAGAAAGAGAGATTAAGGAGAGAAAGATTGAGAGAAAGATGAAGGAGAGAAAGAGGGAGGGAGAAAGAGATTAAGAGAGAAAGAGAGAAAGGGGGAGAAAGAGATAAAGAGAAAGAGGGAGGGAGAATAGATTTGTTTTGGTAATTGGTTTAACAAGCGTGGCACTGAAAAAGTGACATATGACCGTTTTTCACACTTACGAACATTGTAGCAAACTGTCATTGGGGCAAAGAAGCTATGTTACATGACCACCTGGCCTCGCCCACCCAGTCACATGAAGCACCGCAGTTGTGACGAGTGACATGGTTATTAAAAATGCTGCAACAGGCATAAATGATGACCAGTCGTAAGTGTGAGGACTGGTCAAAAGTGTGAGAACCTGTCAGAAATCACTTTTTTCAGTCCTCTGGGAGAGGGCTGAAAAAAGTGATTTCTGATAGGTTCTGACACTTTTGAACAGACCTCGCATTTATGACTATCTTCACATTTATGCCTGTTGCAGCATTCTTAACCGTGTCACTCATTTCACAACTGCTTCTCTTCACTACGGTTACAAGATAGGGTGGAAAACGTAAAATGTGAGGACAGTCGTAAGTGCGAGGACTGGTCAAAAGTGCAAGGACAAGTCAAAAATAACTTTTTTCCGTCCTCTGAATAGTCCCTTGCGCATAGGGACTACCCAGACGGCTGAAAAAAAGTGATTTCTG
Source organism: Ahaetulla prasina (assembly GCF_028640845.1). NCBI lineage: Eukaryota > Metazoa > Chordata > Lepidosauria > Squamata > Colubridae > Ahaetulla > Ahaetulla prasina. The sequence goes on along the minus strand of NC_080542.1, from coordinate 135,636,242 downwards.
ACAGGTTCTCGCATTTTTGACCAGTCCTCACACTTATGACCGGTCATCATTTATGCCTGTTTGCAGCATTTTGTACATAGAGACTACTCAGAGGGCTGGAAAAATTATTTTTGACCTGTCCTCACACTTTTGACCAGTCCTCACACCTACGACTGTCCTCATATTTTACATTTTGCGCTTGTAACCATGGTGAAGCAGTTGTGAAATGAGTGACATGGTTGCTAAAAATGCTGCAATGGGCATTAATGTGAGGATGGTCATAAGTGCGAGGACTGGTCAAAAGTGCAAGGACTGGTCAAAAGTGCAAGGACTGGTCAGAAATGACTTTTTTTAGCCCTCTGAGTAGTTTCTATGCCCATAGCCATGGCCACCCGGTCATATGACCAGCTAGCCACACCCACCCAGTCACATGACGAGCCATCCATGCCTACCTGGTCACATGACCAGCCATCCATGCCCACCCGGTCACATGACCAGCCATCCATGCCCACCCGGTCACATGACCAGCTACCCACACCCCAAAATAAGCCATGTCCACAGAACTGGTTATTAAAAAAATTGAATCCCACCACAGCTACCGATGCTTAGAAAAAACTTCTGAATTCATATGCAGTTGGTAAAACATATGTAATACTAAATCTAAATGGAATGACAGGCTATGTCAGCAATTAGAGTAATCTGTGAAAAGCTTTTCAGCTTCTCTATATCAAAATGTTTGTAATGTCTGAAGAACAGTATTAATCCAAACATACTTGATCAACAGCATTTTTCCTTTTCTGACTTTATCTTGATCTATATCTAAAGGTCAGATATCTGGAGGCAAGAAATGTGGCTCTGTATCATACAGTGAGTCTTTGACCCAGTTGAGTTAAGCAATGTTCTCCTTGCCTATTATATACTTTAAATCATAATTTACCTTTGTCGATGTTTTCATTCAGGTGGCAGTTTTTCTTTGTGTCTGAACCGATCTTGTTGTCATTTTCATCTATTAGGATGCACATCTCTTCTAGCAATTGCACTTGCTGCTCATCCAATTCATCTGTATTTATCTCAGGCATGATTGTGTTGTTGATCTCCCTAAAAAAAATACTGAACAGAAACAGCAATTTAGACCATAGCAAAACCTACAACCTGGAATTTGCAATTAGGTGATCCCAATGCAAACATTTTGAGTTAAAGACTACCAATTGATTGTTAATACTCTACATGAGAATCGACTGAATATTCATAAAACATGCAATATTAAAAGACAGGGTAAACTGGTTTCAGAATGCCTCAACATCTAGGGCAATTCTGTATCTCATTATGGATTGCTAAACAAATCAAGCTTTTTGCATCCTGCAAACATTCCTCTATTTTACTATTTTAACTTTTCAAGAACGTATGGTCTGCTCCAGTAGATGTTAAATCACTGTGCCCCTATCCTTGACTTTTTCAGGAAAGATTCTAGTATATTTTCTCTTCATGACAATTTCTCTTAAAGCCCCACAACCTCTGCTTTGACAACTGCCTCCTTGATAAGCTTTTCAGCACCTGGAAAGAAAGTAAATTTCTTTAAAGCAACAACAAACAACAATAGAGTGAAAATAAATTTCACGTAGCCACCACAGCTCCTTGCAGAAAAGCAAGCCGAAAAGTGCAACGAATGACTTATTTAAATGAAAGTTTCTCCTTCTCATCCAAGAATCTTAATTCAGTTTTGAACTGAATAAGCTTTTGGAGATGATGGCAAGTGAAATGTTACCAAAGTGGGGAAAAAATCCCAAGGAAGTCCAGTTTTGTCTTTTGGAAAAAGCACCTTCGGGACAACCTCATCCATGACTGAGAACCTCCAAGAAAAGCTCTAAACTTTGTCCCCACTTATTGGGGGGAGGGTGTGTGTGAAAAGGAATAATTTAGCGTTACTGCCTTTTATTCAGGCTCATCTAACCAGACACTATTACACCAGTCTGCCAGGTTCCCCATCTTCCCCAGCCAGCTGAGTCAAAGACCCATGTTTTTTAAGGTTACCAAAGGGAATCTTACCCCGAAAAGCGGATCTAGAGAGGGATCTTCTCAGCCGCTGCGAGAGCATCGGTACTTCCAGAGCACCTTCCCTCGTCAGAAGCAGCCTACCTACCTACCTTGGGTTCGAGGGTGCAAGGTTTTAAGGAGGTGGCCGGTTTTGCGCTTTTTATCCCGAAGGCCGGCAGACCCCCCCCCAACGTTTAACCCCCGCCCCCCAAACTCCAATCCGATGCCCAATCTCGGTACTTACCGCGCCCCGTTCACCTTCGGGCCCGCGAGGGAGGCAGGCGAGATCCACTTCGGTGCGCGGCGGCTCGACTGACAGAAACAGCCGCCCGCCCGCGATGATAAATGGAGCGGCGCTGCCCTTCCCCCGCCCGCCAGGGAAGACGACGGCGTCGCCGCCGCCGTTGCCGCCGCCAACCTGCGCGTCGCGCGCCACATCGCCAGGCAACACGCCCCGCGACGCGCGCGGCCAATGGCGACGGCGCCGGGTTCCGACGTCACCGCGTGGACCGATGGCACCACCGCCCGGAGAAGACCGGAACGCCTGCCAATCATCCGGACGGGAATGCCACTGGCAGACGGGCCTAGCCCGATGGCAGGAGCGGGCGGAGCTTACGGGAAAGGTGGGTGGGGGGCAAGACAGTTGCGGTGGCGGAAGGATGAAAGCGACAAGCTGAGCAACAGCCAATGGGTGAGAAGAACGGGCGGATGGATAGGTCGGGGAGCAAATGGGAATAAGGATGTGGATAAGAGATTGGCCTATAGGACGCTTTAGAATATCTACCTGTTGATCAATTTTGGGAATAACAGAGATTGCCAGGGAATGGGAAGCAACCAGACAAATTGGATTATTACAATGATCGTAAATCCCATTTGTAATTGTGGGAACACTTCAAATAAATCTGGAACGCTGCTGAAGGAGCATAGAGTACTATAAAGTACAATAGAATAGAATAGAATAGAGTAGAATAGAATAGAATAAAATTCTTTATTGGCCAAGTGTGATTGGACACACAAGGAATTTGTCTTGGGTGCATATGCTCTCAGTGTACATAAATGAAAAGATACGTTCATCAAGAATCATAAGGTACAACACTTAATGATAGTCATATGGTACAAATAAGCAATCAGGAAACTATCAATATCAATATAAATCATAAGGATACAAGCAACAAAGTTACAGTCCTACAGTCATAAGTGGAAGGAAATGGGTGATGGGAATAATGAGAAGATTAATAGTAGTGCGGATTTAGTAAATAGTTTGACAGTGTTGAGGGAATTATTTGTTTAGCAGAGTGATGGCGTTTGGGAAAAAACTGTTCTTGTGTCTAGTTGTTCTGGTGTGCAGTGCTATTGTGTCGTTTTGAGGATAGGAGTTGAAACAGTTTATGTCTAGGATGTGAATATTTTCACAGCCCTCTTTTTGACTCATGCAGTATACAGGTCCTCAATGGAAGGCAGGTTGGTAGCCATTGTTTTTTCTGCAGTTCTAATTATCCTCTGAAGTCTGTGTTTTTTTTGTTGGGTTGCAGAATCAAACCAGACAGTTATAGAGGTGCAGATGACAGACTCAATAATTCCTCTGTAGAATTGGATCAGCAGCTCCTTGGGCAGTTTGAGCTTTCTGAGTTGGCGCAGAAAGAACATTCTTTGTTGTCCTTTTTTGATGATGTTTTTGATGTTAGCTGTCCATTTTAGATATTGCGAAATGGTAGAACCTAGAAATTTGAAGCTCTCTACTGTTATAATAATAACAACAGAGCTGGAAGGGACCTTGGAGGCCTTCTAGTCCAACCTCCTGCCCAGGCAGGAAACCCTACACTACAGGGGTGAAATCTAAAAATTTTCTTTACCGGTTCTGTGGGCGTGGCTTAATTGGTGGGCATGGCTTGGTGGTCAGATGACTGGGTGGGCGTGGCCAATAACAATAAATAATAAAAATAATAAACAAAGTATAAAAAAACAATGAGGTACCAAAAACCAACTTTCACACTTTATACACACACAAGACAACACAACACAACACAACTGACTTACACACAATGTAAAAGCAGCTGCACTTCACACTTCACACAGCCACAAAAAGCTCAAAAACCAACTTTTACACTTTACACACACACACCTGACACACATACACACACAATACCACATACAGCTTTCTGAGATTTTGTGTGTTTGTCTAGTTAGAGTGAAACAGTACAGAAACACACGAAATCTCAGAAAGCTGTACAAATATTTTATTTTATTATTTTATTTTATTTTATTATTTTATTTCATTTTATTTTATTTCATTTTATTATTTTATTTCATTTTATTCAGCTGAAGCAAAACCTTTTAAAAGTAAAAAAAAACGCTCTGCTGATGGTGCGGCTCAGCAGAGGCCGGGGGGGGGGGGGCAGGGATTTTTGCTACCGGTCCTCCGAACCAGCAGCTGCCATCGCTACCGGATCGCGCGAACCGGTCCGATCCGGGAGCATTTCACCCCTGCTACACCATCTCAGACAGATAGTTATCCAACATTTTCTTAAAAATTTCCAGTGTTGGAGCATTCACAACTTCTGCAGGCAAGTCGTTCCACTTATTAATTGTTCTAACTGTCAGGAAATTTCTCCGTAGTTCTAAGTTGCTTCTTTCCTTGGATGAGTTTCTACCAATTGCTTCTTGTTTTACCCACAGGTGCTTTGGAGAACAGCCCGACTCCCTCTTCTTGTAGCAACCCCTGAGATATTGGAACACTACTATCATGTCTCCCCTAGTCCTTCTTTTTATTAAACTAGACATACCCAGTTCCTGCAACCGTTCTTCATATGTTTTAGCCTCCAATTCCCTAATCATCTTTGTTGCTTTTCTCTGCACTCTTTCTAGAGTTTCAGCATCTTTTTTACATCGCAGCGACCAAAACTGAATGCAGTATTCCAAGTGTGGCCTTACCAAGGTATTATAAAGTGGCACTAACACTTCACGTGATCTTGATTCTATCCCTCTGTTTATGCAGCCCAGAACTGTGTTGGCTTTTTTAGCAGCTGCTGCACACTGCTGACTCATATCTAAATGGTTGTCCACTATGACTCCAAAATCCCTCTCAGAGGTACTACTATTGAGCAAGATACCACATATACGGTATCTGTACATTTTGTAGGTTTTTTTGCCTAAATCTAGAACCTTACTTTTTTCACTGTTGAATTTCATTTTGTTAGATAGTGCCCAATGTTCAAGTCTGTCAAGATCCTTCTGTATCTTGAGCCTATCTTCTGGAGTGTTGGCTATTCCTGCCAGCTTGGTGTCATCTGCAAATTTGATGAGTTTCCCATCTATCCCCTCGTCCAAGTCATTGATGAAGATGTTGAAGAGTATTGGACCTAAAACAGAGCCTTGGGGTACTCCACTGCATACTTCCCTCCATGTGGATGTAGTTCCGTTGAGGACTACAGGTTGAGTGTGGTTGATCAGCCAGTTACAAATCTATCTGGTGGTGGTGGTGCTGTCTAATCCACATTTTTCTACTTTATCTAGTAGTAGGTTATGGTCTACTTTATCAAATGCTTTACTGAAGTCCAAGTAAATTATATCGACAGCATTCCTCTGGTCTACTAATTTTGTCACTTTGTCAAAGAATGCAATAAGATTAGTCTGGCATGATCTGTTTTTGACAAACCAATGTTGGCTTTTGGTTATTACTTTGTTTTCTTCTAGGTGTTCGGTGATTCGTTGCTTGATTATCTTTTCCAGAACCTTCCCTGGTATTGAGGTCAGGCTGATAGGTTTGTAGTTTCCTGGATCTGTTTTTTTCCCTTTTTTGAAGATGGGAACTACATCAGCTCTTTTCCAGTCCTCTGGCAGCTCCCCTGTGCTCCAGGATCTTTGAAAGATATAGTTCAGTGGTTCCGAGATCTCGTCTGCCAGTTCCTTCAGAACCTTGGGATGTAATCCATCCGGTCCTGGTGATTTGAACTCGTCTAGGGTAGACAGGTGTTCACTTACCATTTTCTTCCCTATTTTCCCTATATATTCTTCCCTATTTCCCTATATGTTTCCCTATATGTTGTCTAGTATTGTGAGAGGTGGAAGTATGGAAGGGTTTCTCCTAAAGTCTACTATCATTTCTACTGTTTTGAGTGTGTTCAGTTCCAGATCGTTCCGGTCCAGATTGTTCCAGTCGTTCAACCTCCCATCTGTATGCAGATTCATTGTTGTCTTAAATGAGACCGATTACTGTTGTGTCATCTGTGAACTTCAGTAGTTTAACAGATGGATCGTTAGAGATGCAGTCATTGGTATACAGAGAGAAGAGAAGTGGGGAAAGCACACAGCCTTGGGGGCCCCCTGTGCTACTTGTACAGGTATCTGATGTGATTCTGCTTAGCTTCACCTGCTGCCTCCTGTTTGTTAGGAAGCTTATGATCCACTTACAAGTCTGTAGCTGGTTTAGCTTAGTTAAAAGTGTGTCTGGAATGATGGTATTGAATGCTGAACTAAAGTCCACAAAGAGGATTCTTGTGCAGGTCTTTGGAGATTCAAGATATTGTAGGATGTAGTGCAGAGCCATATTAACAGCATCATCTGTTGATCTATTTGCTCAGTATGCAAATTGCAAGGGGTGTAACAGCGGATCCATGATGGTTTTCAAGTGGGACAGCACTAGCCTTTCAAAGGTTTTCATGACTACAGATATCAGAGCAACTGCTGTGTAGTCATTCAGTTCCTTAATGGTGGGTTTCTTTGGCACTGGGATGATGGTAAACCGTTTGAAGCAAGAAGGAACATAGCACATCTCTAGCAATTTATTGAAGATTTGGGTGAAGATGGGGGCCCATTGGTCAGCACAGACTTTTAAGCAAGAAGGAGTTATCTTGTCTGGGCCTGGAGCTTTTCCTGGTTTTTGTCTGTGAAATAGGTCTTGCACTTCCTTTTCTGTGATCACTAGGGGTTGTGAACCCAATGAAATGGGGTCAGTTGTAGGAGGCTTGGCTGTTGCTGGTATGTCTGAGATGGGGATTGTGGAGAGAGGTGGCTGTAGTTTCCTTTCAAACCTACAGTAAAACACGTTCAGGGCATCTGCCAGTTGTTGATTTTCTTCAGCCTGGGAAGGAGATTTGCCATAGCTGGTGATACTTTTAAGTTTTCCACATGTTTGCTGGTTCATTTGTCGAGAATCTGGAAAGCTGCTGAAGGAGCATAGAGTACTATAAAGTACAACAGTCAGCAAACATTGGCTTAAGTCTCTATGGAGATTCTCAGTCCTCCAGATCATGGTTGTCCCGAAGGTGCTTTTTTCAAGAGGCAACTGGACTTTCTAGTTTTTCTTTGAGGACATTTTGCTTCTCATCGAAGAAACTTCTTCAGAAGGATTTCCATTCCCCACCATCCAGTCAGAGCTGAAGAAGCTTCTTGGATGAGAAGCGAAACGTCTTCAAAGAAAAACCAGAAAGCCCAGTTGCCTCTTGAAAAAAACACTTTTGGGACATAAATTAGGTTATTTATTTTTTAAAGTATGAATTGCAGAGATTTTTGCGTATAAGTACAGATAGTCTTTGACTTACAACAATTCATTTAGTGACTGTTTGGAGTTACAATGACACTGAAGATAGTGACTTACGACCATTTTTGACACTTATGACATTGCAGCATCCCAATAGTCACATGATTTACGTTCAGATGCTTGACAATTGACTCATACTTATGACGGTTGCAACGTTCAGGAGTCATTTTGCGACCTTCTGACAAGCAAAGACAATGGAGAACCCAGATTCATTTAACAGCCTTGCTACTAATTTAATGACTGCAATGATTCACTTAACAAATGTGGCAAGGGAAGTCGTAAAGTGGGACAAATTCACCTAACAAAATTTTCACCTAACAACATAAATTTTGGGCTCAGTTGGTGTTCGTAAGTTGAGGACTACCTGTCTATAAGCAGTCTAAATAAGACAGTTTAAAGACTCTGGCGCAAATAAAATAAAATAAAACTTGAAAGGCAAGAAACATTTTGTAACAAGTGGAATTCTAACAAGGGCATAATTGCAATGATGTATTTGTAAGTTGTTACAGCAGAATCTTGTGGTAGAAGAATCTTGGGTTTCACCCAGAACCATGTTAATATTGCAGGAAATACCATGACCATCACATTATTAAATAGTCCAAAGCAGTCCGGTCCAAAGAGGTCCTTGGTCATAATCGCTTTGTGGCGAAGGTTGTAGAGAGTGTGGTTGCATGGCAGCTCCCCCGGCACCTGGAGGAAGCTGTCTATCTAGACCCGTTCCAGTCCGGCTTCCGACCCGGTTATAGCACGGAGACGGCTTTGGTCGCGTTGGTGGATGACCTCTGGAGGGCCAGGGACAGGGGTTGTTCCTCTGCCTTGGTCCTATTGGATCTCTCAGCGGCTTTTGATACCATCGACCATGGTATCCTGCTGCGCCGATTGGAGGGATTGGGAGTGGGGGGCACCGTTTATCGGTGGTTCTCCTCCTATCTCTCTGACCGGTCGCAGTCGGTGTTGACAGGGGGGCAGAGGTCGTCCTCGAGGCGCCTCACTTGTGGGGTGCCCCAGGGATCGATTCTCTCGCCTACCCTGTTCAACATCTATATGAAGCCGCTGGGCGAGGTCATCAGTGGTTTCGGGGTGAGTTATCATCTGTACGCTGATGATACTCAGCTGTACATTTCCACCCCGGACCACCCCAATGAAGCGGTCCAAGGGCTGTCCTGGTGTTTGGAGGCTGTACGGGTCTGGATGGGGAGAAACAGACTCAAGCTCAATCCCTCCAAGACGGAGTGGCTGTGGATGCCGGCACCCCGGTACAGTCAGCTGCATCCGCAGCTGACTGTTGGGGGCGAGTTAGTGGCCCCAAAGGAGGTGGTTCGCAACTTGGGCATCCTCCTGGATGGACGGCTGTCCTTTGATGAACATCTGGCAGCCGTCTCCAGGAGGGCCTTTTACCAAGTTCGCTTGGTTCGCCAGCTGCGTCCCTTCCTTGACCGGGATGCCTTATGCACAGTCACTCACGCTCTGGTTACGTCTAGGTTGGATTACTGCAATGCTCTCTACATGGGGCTGCCCTTGAGGTGCACCCGGAGGCTACAGTTAGTCCAGAATGCGGCTGCGCGAGTAGTAACGGGAGCCGCTCGTGGCTCCCACGTAACATCACTACTCCATAGTCTGCACTGGCTTCCTGTGGTTTTTCGGGTGCGCTTCAAGATTTTGGTTACCACCTTTAAAGCGCTCCATGGCTTAGGACCCGAGTACTTACGGGACCGCCTGCTGTTACCCTATGCCTCCCACTGACCAGACGCCTCACAGAGAGGGTCTCCTCAGGGTGCCGTCTGCCAAACAGTGTCGGCTGGCGGCCCCCAGGAGTAGGGCCTTCTCTGTGGGAGCAGTGACGCTCTGGAATGAACTTCCCCCTGGCCTACGTCAAGTGCCTGATCTTCGGACCTTTCGTCGTGAGCTTAAAACACACCTATTTATTCAAGCGGGACTGGCATAATAGTGTTGAATTTTAAATTTGGGGTTTATTAATATTTTAAAATTTTAAAATCTAAATTTTAATTTATCAGCCTTTATAATCTGCTATGTTTTAAATGTTGTTTTAATTGTATATATTTTGTTTTATCGTTGGCTGTACACCGCCCTGAGTCCTTCGGGAGAAGGGCGGTATAAAAATTTAATAAATAATAATAATAATAATAATAGAAATATGTTATTGATTAGCCATTGGGCCATATCAGAACAACACATATAAAGAACAGAACAATAATAAAACCCTGTATTAAAAAATAAAAGGCATAGCAAATTATGTTTCTGTAACACACTTGCAGATGACTATCAGGTATACCGCTGCGGGCAAGAATCCCTCAGAAAAAATGCAGTAGCCTTCATAGTCGATAAAAGAATAGAAAAAGCAGTACTGGGATACAATCCCCAAAATGACAGAATGATCTCTCTTCGAATTCAAGGCAAACCGTTCAACATCACAGTAGTCCAAGTCTATGCCCCAACCACTGTGCTGAAGAGACTGAAGTTGACTGGTTCTATGAAGCCCTACAGCACCTTATAGAATTAACACCAAAAAATGATGTCCTTATCATCATGGGGGATTGGAATGCTAAAGTAGGAAATCAAAAGATAACCAGAATAACAGGCAAGTTTGGCCTTGGAGTACAAAATGGAACAGGGCACAGGCCAGCGTTGGGTTGCTACCAGTTCATCCCGGATTGGGCGACCGGTAATGGGGGTAACGGGAGGCTCCGCCCACCCACGAGACATCTCTATGCATGCGCAGAAGCGTTGTGTGTGAGCGTACACGTGCCCATGTGCAAACTGGTAGTGACAGGATTTGAAACCCACTAATGGCACAGGCTGATAGAATTTTGTCAAGAGAATATGATGATCATAGCAAATACTTTTTTCCAACAACCCAAGAGATGACTCTACACATGGACATTACCAGTCTCTCAACACAGAAATCAGATTGACTATGTGCTCTGCAGCCAAAGATGAATAAGCTCTATACAGTCAGTAGAAACAAGACCAGGAGCTGACTGTGGCTCAGATCATGAGCTTTTGGTTGCAAAATTTAGGCTTAAATTGAAGAAAGGGAAAAGCACTCAGGTATGAATATCCCTGATGAATAAACAGTAGAGGTGACAAATAGATTTAAGGAATTAGATGTGATAGACAGAGTGCTTGAAGAACTATGGATGGAGGTTCATAACATTGTACAAGAGATAGCAACTAAAACCATCCCAAAGGAAAAAAAATGCAAGAAAGCAAAATGGCTGTCTGAGGAAGCTTTGCAAGTAGCTGATGAAAGAAGGGAAGCGAAAGGCAAGGGAGAAAGATACACCCAATTGAATGCAGAATTCCAGAGAATAGCTAGAAGAGATAAGAATGCTTTCTTAAATGAACAGTACTAAGAAATAGAAGAAAACAATAGAATAGGGAGGACCAGAGACCTCTTCAAGAAAATTGGAGATATGAAGGGGAAATCATGCAAAAATGGGCATGATAAAGGACCAAAATGTCAGGGACCCAACAGAGGAAGAAGAGATTTTTTTAAAATTTACATTAATATCCCGCCCCTCTCCGAAGACTCAGGGCAGCTTACAGTGTGTAAGGTAAGAAGTGGCAAAATTACACAAAAGAACTATACAAGAATGAACTTAACGTCCCTGATAACCAAAATGGGGTGGTTTCATGCCAGACATCCTAGAATGTGAAGTCAAATGGGCCTTTGGAAATCTGAGCAACAACAAAGCTAGTGGAGGTGACAGTATTCCATCTGAGCTATTCAAAATTTATCATTTTTATTATTATTTTTTATTTATTTTATTTGTCATAACAGCATACATAAGCATAAGCATAAAGTATTCCACTATTTTAATGTGCGTTGTCATCAGCACTTTACATCGCCTTTTGGGATTCTTTGGCCATGATTGTTCCCTTGGAACTGTGGTGGAAGAGGCTTGGAGACCGGCTTGCGATCTGCCGGGGGACTTATCCAGAAATGACTGAAAAAGAGATACTGATGGCGATGTTAGAAGAACTACCTACCTCATTTACAATGGATTTTAGGACTTAGTTACTTTTCTATCTTTCTCCATCGTTATATCATTTGTCATCATGTACCAGCCACATTTGAAGAGTCATCAGAAAATGGGTATCCATTGGAGAAACTATTGTTTAATATCCTGGCGTCCTGGGACAGTTTAATCCCTCGTCGAATTCTTTCTTCTAGTCACGCGATGTTTATACGATATCTATGCGATGTTCGGTACATGAACTCTTGCGCCTGCGAGGTGCCCCCGCCTCGCAGGAATGGCCCGCTTCTTTATCAAGGGCCGGCCTCAATGACGGGTCTTGGGATCCACAGAGGTGGCATGCGAAGAAAAAGAGCCTTTGGGGTTTTTTAGATAGGGCATTTTTAAGGGGTGGGAGGGTTAGGGGGTAGCCCGTCGGGTGGGGAGCCAGTTCCTGCGTGTGCTCGTGGCGGTTATTTATTAGGTTCGGAGGTTATGGGGGGGAATGTGTTCCTTCTGGTGAGGGTGGTCCTATTTGTACGGTAAGTGGGAGGGGCAGATACGGCGGAAGGGGGGGATCGTATCGTTCTGTGGGGGCGCGCGCTCGATGTTTACAGGCGATTGCGTGCCCCGATCCCTCTGACTTGTCCCGTTCCCTGGATGGTCAAGACCCTCAGAGCCTGGGCCTTCGGCTTATGTTATGCAACGCACGGTCCGTGGTCAATAAGGCCCCCCTAATACACAATCTTATTCAGGGGGGCGCCGCGGATCTTATAGGCGTTACGGAAACCTGGTTGGGCACAGAAGGGGGCGTGCCCCTTGTTGAAATGTGCCCACCGGGTTTCCGTGCATTCCATCAGCCGAGGGCTCAGGGTAGGGGTGGGGGGGGGGGTGGCGGTTGTGATTAGAGAGAGTCTGGAGCCGAGGGAGACCACTGTACCTCAGATTGCCGGTTGTGAATCCCTCTTTGTGAGATGGGGTCATAGGTGTCAGATGGGCTTGCTGGTCGCGTACCTGGCTCCTTGCTGCATGACAGCTGCCCTGCCCGAGCTCCTGGAGGTGCTTGCTGGGGTGGCAGTTGAGACCCCCAGACTTTTAGTCATGGGGGACTTTAACTTGCCATCTTCCGGCTCGTCATCGACAGCAGCTCGGGAGTTCACGGCTTCCATGACGGCCTTGGACCTGACTCAAGTAGTCGATGGCCCTACTCACACTGGGGGTGGCACACTGGACTTGATTTTTATCTCTGGTCGGTGGTTGAGAGATCTGGACTTGAAGGAAATAGTCATTGAACCTTTGTCATAGTCAGATCATTCTCTCCTTCGCCTGGACTTTCTGACCGCCATTCAACACCGCAGGGAGACGGAGCCAATACGTTGGTTCCGTCTCAGGCGCCTGATGGACCCGGAGAGGTTCCGGACGGAGCTTGGGCCACTTCCTGAGGGTCTGGCTCACGGCACAGCTGAGGAACTTGTTGCGGCCTGGGAACGGGCCGCGGCGGGGGCCTTAGACCGTGTCGTGCCTTTGCGGCCTCTGACCCGGCGCAGGTCCCAACCGGCTCCTTGGTTCTCCGAGGAGCTGAGGGGGATGAAGCGCCGGAGAAGACGCCTAGAGAGTTCCTGGAGGTCTAGCCGTTCAGAGGCTGATCGGACACTAGTGAAGTCCTATAATAGGGCTTACCTAGTGGCATTGAGGGAAGCGAGGCGTTGCTACGCCTCCTCCCTCATTGCGTCGGCAGATAACCGCCCAGCTGCCCTGTTTCGGGTGACTCATTCCCTCCTTCACCAGGGGGAGCGGGATGACCCGTTGCAGGGACGTGCTGAGGAGTTTAACGGTTATCTATACGATAAAATCGTTCAGCTTCGGGACGGTTTGGACCAAAATTGCGGTGACTCAGGTGAGACGTCTGAGGGTGGTCTTGGTGACATTGTTTGGGGTGAGTTTGACCCTGTGGCTCCCGAGGACATGGACAGGTTGTTGGGTAGATTGAATGCCACCACGCGTTTACTGGACCCGTGCCCCTCCTGGCTGGTGCTGGCCACTCAGGAGGTGACACGAGGCTGGCTCCAGGCGATTACGAGTGCTTCTTTGGTGGAGGGTGTCTTTCCGGCCGCCTTGAAAGAGGCGGTGGTGAGGCCCCTCCTCAAGAAGCCTTCCTGACCCGCTGTTTTAGGTAATTATCGTCGGTCTCCAACCCGCTCATGCGAAGGTTGTAGAGAGTATGGTGGCATATCAGTTTCCCTTACACCTGGATGAAACTGTCTATCTAGACCCGTTCCAGTCCGGTTTCCGGCCCGGTTACAGCACTGAGACGGCTTTGGTCGCGTTGGTGGATGATCTCTGGAGGGCCAGGGATAGGGGCTGTTCTTCTGCCCTGGTCCTATTAGACCTCTCAGCGGCTTTTGATACCATCGACCATGGTATCCTGCTGCGCCGGTTGGAGGGATTGGGAGTGGGAGGCACTGTTTATCGGTGGTTCTCCTCCTATCTCTCCGATCGGTCGCAGACGGTGTTGACAGGGGGGCAGAGGTCGGCTCCGAGGCGCCTCACTTGTGGGGTGCCGCAGGGGTCGATTCTCTCGCCCCTTCTGTTCAACATCTATACGAAGCCGCTGGGTGAGATCATCAGTGGCTTCGGTGTGAGGTACCAGCTGTACGCGGATGACACCCAGCTGTACTTTTCCACACCGGGCCACCCCAACGAAGTGCTGTCCCGGTGTTTGGAAGCCGTACGGGTCTGGATGGGGAGAAACAGGCTTAAGCTCAATCCCTCCAAGACAGAGTGGCTGTGGATGCCGGCGTCCCGGTACAGTCAGCTGAGTCCACGGCTGACTGTTGGAGGCGAGTCATTGGCCCCGATGGAGAGGGTACGCAACTTGGGCGTCCTCCTGGATGAACGGCTGTCTCTGGAAGATCATTTGACGGCCGTCTCCAGGAGAGCTTTCTACTAGGTTCGCCTGGTGCGCCAGTTGCGCCCCTTTCTAGACCGGGACGCCCTATGCACGGTCACTCACGCCCTCGTGATGTCTCGCCTGGATTACTGCAATGCTCTCTACATGGGGCTCCCCTTGAAGGGCATCCGGAGGCTGCAGTTAGTCCAGAATGCGGCTGCGCGGGTGATAGAGGGAGCCCCTCGTGGCTCCCGTATGACACCTATCCTGCGCAGACTGCACTGGCTGCCTGTGGCCTTCCGGGTGCGCTTCAAGGTCTTGGTAACCACCTTTAAAGCACTCCATGGCATAGGGCCGGGTTACTTACAGGACCGCCTACTGCTACCGAATACCTCTCACCGACCCGTGCGCTCTCACAGAGAGGGACTCCTCAGGGTGCCATCAGCGAGGCAGTGTCGTCTGGCGACACCCAGGGGAAGGGCCTTCTCTGTGGGGGCTCCCACCCTCTGGAACGAACTACCCCCAGGACTTCGTCAACTTCCGGACCTCCGAACCTTCCGTCGCGAGCTTAAAACACACTTATTCATCTGCGCAGGACTGGATTAGATTTTAAATGTATTGGTTTTAAATGGGTTTTATTATTTATACTGTTTTTAATAATTCGGCCTTGTAGAATAAGTTTTTTAATTGTTATTTTAATCTGTATATTATATGTTTTTTATTTGCCTGTGAACCGCCCTGAGTCCTTCGGGAGATAGGGCGGTATATAAATGTGATTAATAAAATAAATAAATAAATAAAATATCTATACAACATATAAGTATATATATAAGCATGTAATAACTATATAAATTGTATATAATGAAAGGAAACAGTAGTACAGGAACGGTAGGCACGTTTGTGCTCTTATGCATGCCCCTTATAGAGCTCTTAGGAAAGGGGTGAGGTCAATAGTAGAGTTTTTGGTTAAAGCTTTGGGGACTTTGAGAAGAGACCACAGAGTCAGGTAGTATATTCCAAGCATTAACAACTCTGTTACTGAAGTCATATTTTCTGCAATCAAGATTGGAGCGGTTAATATTAAGTTTAAATCTATTGTTTGCTTTTGTATTGTTGTGATTGAAGCTGAAGTAGTCTTCAACAGGAAGGACATTGCAATAGATGATTCTATGAGTTAAACACAGGTCCGGTCGGAGGCGGCGAAATTCTAAGTTTTCTAAACCTAGGATTTCAAGTCTGGTGGCATAAGGTATTTTGTTGTATTCAGAGGAGTGGAGAACTCTTCTTGTGAAATATTTCTGGACACGTTCAATTGTATTGATGTCTGAAATGTGGTATGGGTTCCAGACAGGCGAGCTATATTCAAGAATTGGTCTAGCAAATATTTTGTAAGCTCTGGTTAGTAGTGTAGTGTTTCTGGAGAAGCAGCTACGTAAGATTAGGTTTACAACTCTTAATGCCTTTTTTGCAATGTAGTTACAGTGGGCTTTGGCACTTAGGTCATTGGATATGAAGACTCCAAGGTCTTTAACAGGGTGGGGGTCATCTGTAAGATAATGTCCGTTGAGTTTGTATTTAGTGTTTAGATTCTTTTTTTCCAATGTGTAAGACAGAGCATTTGCTGCTGCTCTGTCTTACACATTGCTGCTGCTGGTTAAGATTTGGAGTTGCCAGGTTTTAGACCATTCTGACACAAAGTCAAGGTCTTTTTGAAGGGTAGCTGTATTGTTGGTATTGTTAAACAGTTTGACATCATCAGCAAAGAGAACACAATTACTTTTAATATGGTCGCAGAGATCATTAATGTATAATATGAAGAGTGTTGGTCCAAGAGCACTGCCTTGGGGAACGCCACTATTGATCTTAAATCTTAAAAGAAAATCTTACAGTCTTAAAAGAAAATCGGGGCCTCTGGTGGCTCAGACTGCTAAGACAGTCTGTTATTAACACAGTTGCTTGCAATTACTGCAGGTTCAAGTCCCACCAGGCCCAAGGTTGACTCAGCCTTCCATCCTTTATAAGGTAGGTAAAATGAGGACACAGATTGTTGGGGGCAATAAGTTGGCTTTGTATATAATATACAAATGGATGAAGACTATTGCTTAACATAGTGTAAGCCGCCCTGAGTCTTTGGAGAAGGGCGGGATATAAAGGCAAATAAAAAAAAAGACGATGCAGTAAAAGTGCTACTCAATTTTCCAGCAAATTTGAAAACTCAACAATGGCCACAGGATTGGAAGAGGTCAATTTACATTCCAATTCCAAAGAAAGGCAATGCGAAAGAATGTTCAAACTATCGCACCATTGCACTTATTTCACATGCTAGTAAGGTTATGCTTAAAATCCTACAAGCTAGGCTCCAGCAGTATGTGAATCGAGAACTACCACAAGTACAGGCAGGACTTCGAAGAGGCAGAGAAACTAGAGATCAAAATGCCAACATACGATGGATAGAACAGAATAGAATTCTTTATTGGCCAAGTGTGATTGCACACACAAAGAATTTGTCTTGGTGCATATGCTTTCAGTGTACGTAAAAGAAAAGATATATTCATCAAGAATCATAAAGTACAACATTCAATGATAGTCTTAAGGACAAACAAGCAATCAAATCATATTAGGAAACAGTCAATACAAATCGTAACAACAAGCAACAAGGTTACAGTCATAAAGTCATAAGTGGGAGGAGATAGGATGGTAGGATCACGGAGAAACGTAGGGAGTTCTAGAAAAATATCTACTTCTGCTTCGTTGACTATGCTAAAGCCTTTGATTGTGTGGATCACAACAAACTGTGGCAAGTTCTTAAAGAGATGGGAGTACCAGACCATCTTATTTGTCTCTTGAGAAACCTATATGCGGGTCAAGAAGCAACAGTGAGAACTGGACATGGAACCACTGATTGGTTCAAAATTGGGAAAGGAGTCTGACAAGGCTGTATACTGTCATCCTGCCTATTTAATTTATATGCAGAACACATCATGAGAAAAGCGGGGCTGGATGAATCAAAAGTTGGAATTAAGATTGCCAGGAGAAATACCTCAGATATGCAGATGATACCACTCTAATGGCAGAAAGTGAAGAGGAACTAAAGAGCCTTCTGATGCGGGTGGAGAGTGCAAAAGTTGGCTTGAATTCAACATTAAGAAAACTAAGATCATAGTATCCGGCCTTCTCAATTCCTGGCAGATAGATGGGGAAGAAATGGAGGTAGTGACCGATTTTATTTTCCTGGGCTCCACACTTGGGGGCTACAGCCAAGAAATTAAAAGACGCTTGCTCCTGGGGAGGAAAACTATAGCAAAGTTAGACAGCATACTAAAAAGCAAAGATATCACACTGCCAACAAAAGTGCATATGGTTTTCCCAGTTGCAATGTATAGTTGTAAAAGTTGGACCCTAAGGAAGGCTGAGCGTCAAAGAATGGAGGCCTTTGAACTCTTGTGGCTGGAGAAGACTCCTGCGAGTCCCTTGGACTGCAAGGCAAACAAACAAGTCAGTCCTAGAGGAGATCAACCCTGACTGCTCTTTAGAAGGCCAGATCCTGAAGATGGAACTCAAATACTTTGGCCACCTAATGAGAAGGAAGGTCTCACTGGAGAAGAGCCTAATGCTAGGAAAGACTGAGGGAAAAAGAAGAATGGAACAGTGGAGAAAGAGGTGGCTGGATGGAGTCACTGAAGCAGTCGGCATGAGCTTCAGTGGTCTCCAGGGGGTGGTAGAGGACAGGAAGGCTTGGAGGAAAGTTGTCCATGGGGTCCAGATCAATCAGACACGACTTTGCAATTAACAACAACACACTTACAATTTATTCCAGTCAGATCCACATGCAATATGCAGTTCTCAGTTGTTCTGTTTTGTTCAGTTAAAGGGCTGTATTATATAATTTTGGGATTCTGACTGCACATTTGATATGTTGTTTTAATGTAAGAATTCCAATAGGCTGTTGTGATCTAACTTTTTATACCACTAATATATCATTTCCTTTGACCAAAGTGTTTCAATGTCTTGGTTCTCTTAATTTTTATAATCCAGATAAAAACGTATGAGGTCTATGGAATTTTTTTGGGGGGTGGCGGTTGCCACATAACACATGCTGCAACAAACATGTGCTTCTATTCCTCTGGTAGGTAATCAGTCACCTTCCGATTAAGCTAATTTAGCAATGAAGCCTTGCCCATTCATCAAAAAAACTAAGTGAGGTTAAATTTTGTTAATAAGTGGATCATCAGGAAATCAGTTTGGTCTAGTAGGTAAGGCACCAGCTAGAGACCAGAAGACGTTGAAGGCTGACT
The DNA here is from genome assembly GCF_028640845.1 of Ahaetulla prasina. Lineage (NCBI taxonomy): Eukaryota > Metazoa > Chordata > Lepidosauria > Squamata > Colubridae > Ahaetulla > Ahaetulla prasina. Next base: position 135,617,528 of record NC_080542.1, on the reverse strand, counting down.
GGGTGACTTTGGGCCAGTCACTTTTTCTCAGCTCAGCCCACCTCACAGGGTTGTTTTTGAGGGCAAAATAGGAGAAAATAATATTAGGTATGAGGGGTCCTTGGTGCTCTCTGAGCCTTCTTGTTTTCTTACAGACCCAAAGTAGATAACATCCATGCTAGTGAGGAATGCAGTTTGCTGTCAGTTTATATTCTGGTGGTCTTGCCCTGTCAGTGTTGGTGGGAGTGATTTTAGAGAGTCTTTGGTTGGGCTGTTTACTGTTGGCTTCTTTGGCAGTTTCTTGATTGAGGTATTGTTTACTTCAGGAGTCACCAGCCTTTCGGACCTCAGGGACCACTAAATTCATAATTTTAAATCCCATGGACCACTAATATGATCTGCGTAATGACCAGCTGGGTTGACGTGGCTAGGTGGTCATGTGACTGGATGGGTGTGGCCAACTTGATGTCACTCACATCGAAGGGTACCTTGCCAGCGTCTACTCACCCCTTTCGTCCCAGCCACTCCTCGCCTCCCCACCAGGATTCCTTTGGGCCCCAGGAAGCAGTTGTTGGAGCTAAGCAGCCACCCTGAGAAAGAGTTAGCAAAACAGCTCAGTTCAAATTGGATCTGACCAAGAAGGAGGCTCAGCAGAAGCACCTCACTTGAGGGCTACAAGCAGAAGGAAGACCTGCGCCCAAGACCAGGTACTGGCGCCTGGAGATTCAGTGGGCTGAGATGGTCAGCCAGTTCCAGGCCATGATGCAGTCCCACTGGAACAAGGCCCTCCAGCTCTTCGCCACCAGCAGCACTTCCCTCCAGCCTTTGCCCAAAGCCCTGCACCAGAAGGCTGAAGCAGACCCCAAGTTGGAATTTCTGCCCCACTCCGACCACACAAAAAACCCAGAAGGGGGAGACTCTCTGCAGCAACACAAACATTCATTGCATATATTTGGCACAGGAGATGTAGTTTGAGGACCCCTGGTTTAGTGCAATATAAAAAATTCAAATAATTTTTCTGCGGACCACCAAAATTTTCTCCATGGACCACCAGTTGGTGACCACTGGTTTACTTGATTGTTCGTCTGATGTTAACGTTGGAGTTAATCTATGCTGATCTGAGTGCTGATAGCTGGTGGAGAAGTGCTCGGATCTTTTTGTTCCCTTTTGGGCTGGTTGATTGCCTTTTTTGCAGTCTTGAGATGTTAATATTTGTGCGTCTATTGATGGCTAATTTGTCAGAAGCCTGTCAAACACCAGGCTTCTAAAATTCCCTGGTGTTTTGAGACTTGGCCTGGTCTATGAAACTATGGTTATCTGTCTATATGTTGTGAAAGTAAAGAATTTTCATCATGTCTTCCAACTGTTAGTTGGTGTTCATGGATGTGTTCTGCCTGTTTGACCTACATAGTGGTCGTTGCAGTCCCTACATTGTATATTGTAGATGATTCCTGTTTTGCTTAGGGTTTTTGAAGGGATTTAGTTGGCTTGTGTACTACACTGATTCCATGTAGTTGTAGTAGTCTGTTGTGGTTTCTGAGCAGTGGTGGGTTGCTACTGGTTCGCCCCGGATCAGGCGAACAGGTAATGGTGGTGATGGAAGGCTCTGCCCACCCACCCGGATGCTTCAGCTCCCATGAGCGAACAGGTAGCAATGGGTTTTGAAACCCACCTATTCTTGAGGTATGGCAGTGTAATTCTCCCTTGGCTAAGAAATGGAGATGAGCACCAGCCCCTAGAGTCGGACACAATTGGATAGGGGAAACCTTTATCTTAAAAGATTCAAAAGCTATCTACCAGCATAAATATTTCCTATCTGGAAGACAGGATAAAAGAAATGATACTTGCGCAAATGGAGCATTTTTTCAGTGAGCACTTTTATCTATCTCAGACAACTTTTTAATATGAAAAGTATTATGTATCTTAGATTATATGTTATACAGTGTAATTAAAAACAATTGTCTTCTTTCCCATTTGTTTTACAGGCAGATCTTAACTTATAATCTAGTTTTTTCTTTTTCTTTGCATTTATATCCCGCCCTTCTCTGAAGACTCAGGGCGGCTTACACTATGTTAAGCAATAGTCTTCATCCATTTGTATATTATATACAAAGTCAACTTATTGCCCCCAACAATCTGGGTCCTCATTTTACCTACCTTATAAAGGATGGAAGGCTGAGTCAACCTTGGGCCTGGTGGGACTTGAACTTGCAGTAATTGCAAGCAGCTGTGTTAATAACAGACTGTCTTAGTCTGTTATTAGTCTGTCTTAGTTGTTAAGTGACCAGTGTTAAGGCACTGAAAAAAGTGGGTTATGACAGGTGCTTGGACCTAATGACCACAGCATCCCTATGGTCACTTACCGTAATCATCATTGGGGTCTTGGTGCTTAGCATGTATTTATGATGATTACAGTGTCCAAAAGTTGTGTGATTTTCAGATCTTCCCAGCCAGTTTCCCACAAGAAAAGTCAATGGGGGAAGCTGGAATCATTTAATGACCATATGATTCACTTAACAACTACAGTGATATGCTTAACAGCCATGGCAAAAAAGATAAAATTGGGTGCAACTCAGTTTAAAGTTGTCTTGCTTAGCAATGGAAATTCTGGTTTCAGTTGTCATTGTAAGTCAAGGACTACCTGTAGAATGTAGTCATTCCAAGTAAATTGGCCTTTTTTAGGGGAGTTCCTAAAATTTATCATCCTGATACTAGACTGAGCATTGCTGAAGATTAGAACAATATAGGTAGTCCTCAACCTACGACCACAATTGAGCCCAAATTTATGTTGCTAAGTGTGAAATTTGTTAAGTGAGTTTTGCCCTATTTTACGACTTTTCTTGCCATGTGTAAAATGAATCACTAGGAAAGGTTCCCCTCGCACATATGTACTAGTCGTTCCCGACTCTAGGGGGCGGTGCTCATCTCAATTTCAAAGCTGAAGAGCCAGCGCTGTCCAAAGACGTCTCCATGGTCATGTGGCCAGCATGACTAAATGCCAAAGGCAAATGGAACACTGTTACCTTCCCACCAAAGGTGGTCCCTATTTTTTTATTTGTTTTTTTTATGTGCTTTCAAACTGCTAGGTTGCCAGAAGCTGGGTCAAGTAACGGGAGCTCACCCTGTTACGTGGCACTAGGGATTTGAACCACTGAACAGTGAATCACTACTGTTAAATTAGTAACACGTTTGTTAAGTGAATCTGGCTTCCCCATTGACTTTGCTTGTCAAAAGGTTGCAAAAGGTGACTACAATGCCCCAAGACACCGCAACGATTATAAATATTATATCTATAATATTTATATCATAAATATTAGTTAGTTGCCATGCATCTATCTGAATGTAAATCACATGACCATGGGAATGTTGGAACGATTATAAGTATGAAAAACGGTCATAAGTCACTTTTCTAGTGCCGTTGTAACTTCAAACCTACACTAAGCAAACTGCTGTATGTCGTGGACCAACTATAGTATATATGCATCTGGCTTTTTAAAAAAGAAAATATTTTAAAAGGAAGCTCATGCTGACTGTAATATCATGTCCTGCCAATTACTAACTTTATCTGAATGAGCAACTTTTACAAAGATCTAATGTTTGTTTTTCCCCCAGATATTGATCATGTCAACATTGGTTTTGCTATACTAATAGAACAATGTTCACATAGCCTTAGTAAAAAACATTTAAAGAGAAACAGCACTAAACATAACAGTTGAAACTCGATCTGAGAAAATCTATTTCCACACTGAAGTTGGCATTTTCACTTTGTTGTTGACAATAATTTGACACTGAAAATTCGATCCTTTGTACAATTTTGGAATTAGCTGTTTTGGAAAGACTATATTTACTCATTATACTAAGGCAGATGTAAATTATTTAGTCTGAGATCCCAGGGCTGCTATACTTAGAAACGATAATTAGACTCTTGTCTAATCATAAGTTTTAAAATGAGAAATTAAATACACGACTGATGATTAATTGTATTAATTACATTTAACTTTATTATAAGAGTAAATAAAATTAAAACTAGTTTAGCATTCTTCCTACACTAATAGGTATGTTTGCCATATTCAATTTATAAAAATAATAAAGGCGGGATAAAAATAAATAAAATATACATAGAATAACAATTTTTAGAAGCATGCTCAAAAGGATAGTGAATAAAGAAAGGATGCAGTGATATGCTATTAAATTGGAAAACCTTTTTAAAAAACGGTTTTATTTGGTTAATAGTGAATTGATGCAAAATTGGGAGCAAACTTAAGAATTTTTAGGAACTCTTCAGTTCAATGATTAAAAATTCAGGAAAAAGGTAAGTAAATGGAACAGGAGAGGTAACGTAATGGGCTGAGTATGTGCTTTGTGTTTAATCGTAGATTGTTTTAAATCATCGCTTACTAAATAAAGCATCATTCTATACAGATACAGGGACACGGTGGTTCAGGGGCTAAAGGCGTTGAGCTTGTCGATCGAAAGGTCAGCAGTTTAGTGGTTCGAATCCCTAGTGCCATGTAACGGGGTGCTCCCATTACTTGTCCCAGCTTCTACCAACCTAGCAGTTCGAAAGCACGTAAAAAACGCAAGTAGAAAAATAGGGACCACCTTTGGTGGGAAGGTAACAGTGTTCCGTGCGCATTTGGCATTTAGTCATGCCGGCCACATGACACCGGAGATGTTTTCGGACAGCGCTGGCTCTTTGGCTTTGAATGGAGATGAGCACCGCCCTCTAGAGTCAGGAACGACTAGCATGTATGTGCGAGGGGAACCTATATCTTTTTATACAGATACAGCAACTAAGATGATTAAAAGTCCTTGACACAAAAACATATGAACGGTTGCAGGATTTGGGTTTGGCTAGCCTAGAGAAAAGAAAGACTGGGGTGGGGGCATGATAGCAGTTTTCCAGTATTTGTGGGGCTGTCACAAAGAATGGATGTATGTGTGTGTATGTCCCCTTTCATAAGGATTTGAAGGCAGCTCCTCTGAGGAAAAGAGGCGGAAAAGCCCTGGCTCCCCCCACCCCACCCCAGAAATTGCCCTGTCTCTGCAGCATTAGTCATGTGACTGACTGGGCGTGGCCAACTTGATGTCACTCACAGCAAGGTGCCAGCCCACCTTGCCCTGAATGACTTCAAGTTGGCAACGCCCACTCAGCTACATGACCACCAAGCCACGCCCACCAAATAAGCCATGCCCACAGAACATTTGGAACCCAACCTTGGGTGTCAACTTATTTTCCAAGGCAACCTGGAATTGAAGAGAAACTTTTTAAAGAGTGAGGACCATTAATCAGTGGAAGGGGTTGCCTTCAGAAGTTGTGGGTGCTCCATAACGGGAGGTTTTTAAAAAGAGACTGGACAGCCACCTGTCTGAAATGGTTGAGCAGAGGGCTGGACTAGAAGACCTTCAGGGTCCCTTCCAGCTCTTATTCTGATTCAGATTCAGATGAATCTCAAGGGAGGGTCTCTGGTCGCCTCCCTTTCCCCAGCAAAGGCGCCCAGGATGAGCATAAGCCTGCGAGAGGCTGGAGGACCCCCGGCCAACCTCACCAGCCTTTCCGCAATGAAAGCGGATCCGTCCCAGAATCCCAGGGTCGTCTTCCATGCCCCGTCTAGGCGCTAAAACCGCTCAAATCACATGATTGCGCTTCGCATACTCGCGCTGGTGAATTCCGTTCTCTACTACGGTGCCCTTCTCTATGGTGGAAACAGGAAGTGACGTCAGGGGAGTTCTGGAGCGAGCGGTTTTGATGCAGGTCGCCTCAGGGGTTAAAAAAAAAGCACAGCAAAAAAAAAAAAAAAGCACCCCACAACTGCAGCTCGGCCGCCGGTGGCGTCTACCTCGTAATTTCCCTCCTCATCGATCCCTCTTGGCCGGCTGTCTTTCCTCCCTCACCGCTTCCGTGCCGTATTCCTGCCTCCGCCTGTTGGTGACCTCTTCTTCCCCGCTCCCGCTCCGGGTTTGGGAGCCGCCCCCTCCGTTTCTCAGCTGGGCTTCAGGTGAGCCTTCGGGGAAAGGTGGGGGGGGGGACGGACACCCACCTGCGGATTGTTTTTTTTTTTTTTGCCTTCCCTTCCTCCCCTCCCCTCCCTCCCCTTTTGCGCGGCGTTGGGAAGACTGACAGGCGAGGCTGCTGGTTCTATTTTGGGATGGGGAAGGAAGGAGGCAACCTGAGGCGGTGGCTGATGGTGCTCTCTCGTGCCTTGGAGAACCGTTGGACTACAACTCCCATGGGCCTCAGCTTCTTTGCCCTCATACCTTTGTAAGGGCATTGGATTATAGCCCTCCGTCGCTCCCAGCCAGTCAGCGCCCCCCCCCCCACGGCCGATTTGGCTAGAGATGATGGAGTTTATATCTCTTAAGCTGCGGGTGATTGGACCTGTAGCTTTTACCATATGGACTTTTACTTGGGTGAGGGGGGAGGTTTGGGAGAACAAATAAATGGGGTTTTGGGGAGCAGTTGTTTGCTTGGCAAGATGATTTCGTACGGATGTTACAAGGATGGTTCATTTGAAATTTCCTTTTTCTCTTTACTATCCATGTTTCAGTCTTTTCCATGCCTGTGAGAAGAGATTAGTTTTATAAAGACGCACTTGGGGATTCTTGCCTATATGAATGTAATATAACTTTAAAGGGGATGAAAAAAGAACAGGTAATTGACCTGACAAGTGTGTGAGAATAGAATAGAATAGAATAGAATAGAATAGAATAGAATAGAATAGAATAGAATAGAATAGAATAGAATAGAATAGAATAGAACAGAACAGAACAGAACAGAACAGAACAGAACAGAACAGAACAGAACATTTGTTTTTATTGGCCAAGTGTTATTGGACACACAAGGAATGTGTCTTGGTGCATACGCTCTCAGTGTACATAAAAGAAAAGATAACGTTCATCAAGAATCATAAGGTATAACACTTAATGATAGTCATAGGCTACAATTAAGCAATCAGGAAACAATCAATTACCATATAAATCATAAGGATACAAGCAAGTTATAGTCATAAGTGGAAGGAGATGGGTGATGGGAACAATGAGAAGATTAATAGTAGTGCAGACTTAGTAAATAGTTTGACTGTGTTGAGGGAATTATTTGTTTAGCAGAGTGATGGCATTGGGGAAAAAACTGTTCTTGTGTCTAGTTGTTCTGGTGTGCAATGCTCTGTAGCGTCATTTTGAGGGTAGGAGTTGAAACAGTTTATGTCCAGAATGCGAGGGGTCTGTAAATATTTTCACAGCCCTCTTTGTGCGTGTATATGTATATGTGTGTGTATATATAACTTTGAACAGCTAATCTGACACTATATATACACACATACACACATACATACATATACATATAAAATTTTAATTTTGACCAGCTAATCTGATCATATATATATATTTGTTTTCTGAGGTTTTCGCGGGTGTTTGTATATAGGTCTTTGGTTATTCAGGTTTTCTCCCGCATAAAATTGGAAGTGTCTTGGCGACGTTTCGACGAAGTCTCATTCATCATCTTCAGGCTTCAGCTTCGTGCTCCCAGAAGCTCCAAGTGCGTCTTTTGCTCCCAGAAGCACGAAGCTGAAGCCTGAAGATGACGAATGAGACTTCGTCGAAACGTCGCCAAGACACTTCCTATTTTACGCGGGAGAAAACCCAAATAACCAAAGACCTACATATACATACATACATACATACATATAAATACATATATATATATATTTATTTTCTGAGGTTTTCGCAGGTGTTTGTATGTAGGTCTTTGGTTATTGCTCCTAGAAGCATGAAGCTGATAGCACCAGCCTGAAGATGACGAATGAGACTTCGTCGAAACATTGCCAAGACACTTCCAATTTTATGCAGGAGAAAACCCGAATAACCAAAGACCTACATATATATATATATATATATATATATATTTATATATATATATATTTGTTTTCTGAGGTTTTCACGGGTGTCACCAACACAGGACACACCCCCAGCCAATCAGAGCACAAAAAAACCCCCATCCAATCAGAGCACAGCCAAGCTCCCACCCAATCAGTTCAAACCCCCACTAGCAGTTAAAAGGAAGAAACAGCTGCGATCACACATTGCTCCCAGAAGCACGAAGCTGAAGCCTGAAGATGACGAATGAGACTTCGTCGAAACGTCGCCAAGACACTTCCAATTTTACATGGGAGAAAACCCGAACAACCAAAGACATATATATATATATATATATATATATATATATATATATATATATATATATATATATATGTTTTCTGAGGTTTTCGCGGGTGTTTGTATGTAGATCTTTGGTTATTCGGGTTTTCTCCTGCATAAAATTGGAAGGTCACATAAGGTCACATAAAATGGAAGCTCTTTGGACTTCTAGTTTTTCATAGGTCCTGGTCAGATGGTTCTCTGCACCGCCTGCCCCACCACATACATTGGACAAACCAACAGAAGAATAAGTGCACGCATTGAAGAACACAAGAACTCATTCAAAAAAGAGGAACCAACTTCTTCCCTGGTCCAACACTTTAAAGTCACAGGACACGATATTGACTTTAAAAAGACCAGAACTATCGCCAAAACTGAACACTTTAACAACAGAATAATCAGAGAAGCCATCGAGATAGAAAAACGCCCACACAGCATGAACAAACGAGATGATACCTCCCGCCTACCAGCCATTTGGAAACCTGCCCTTATTGACAAACGTGTCCCTAACACGAGGAATGACACCAGACCCACACTCACGAGGTCCACACAGGATGTCACCACCACACATCCACCCAGAAAGCACACCCAAACCCACACTGATCAGGAAGCACGACCAAGGACCAGAAGCCAGACCGCAGCTGCAACATTAGCCATTTCAAACCCCTCCAATCCATACATGCAGCAGACTGACACCCACTACGAAGATGTAGCATGACCACGAACACGAAGCCAAACAGCAGCAGTGCAGCTCACCAGCTCAGATCCCCCTGCAACTCAGACTAATTTGAGCACAACCAAGCCCCCACCCAAACAGGACACACCCCCAGCCAATCAGAGCACAAAAAACCCACATCCAATCAGAGCACAGCCAAGCTCCCACCCAATCAGTTCAAACCCCCACTAGCAGTTAAAAAGGAAGAAACAGCTGCAATCACACATTGCTCCCAGAAGCACGGTTGAAGCCTGAAGATGACGAATGAGACTTCGTCGAACATCGCCAAGACACTTCCAATTTTACGCGGGAGAAAACCCGAATAACCAAAGACCTACATACAAACACCCGAAAACCTCAGAAAACAAATATTGCACCTCTACGGGAGAAATCCACCATCTGACCAGGACCTATGAAAACTAGAAGTCCAAAGAGCTTCCATTTTATGTGACCTTGCATTCCTCTGAAACTGCGAGATCAAAATTTAATCCCCAAATGCTTCCAATTGAAATTCCACTCCAACTCTGCAGCCGCCAAACGCATCCTAAAAAGAACAGAATTGGCCTTAATCAGAAATGAACTTCACACAAAAAGATTCCTCCTAGATCAAATCAACAAAGATCTCCTCACACTTCACCTCAAACTCAGCAACAAGATGCACCCTGCACTTTGGGACAAATCCAAACAACTCGCCGTCTGGAGGCGAAACACAGACCACCCTCAAGACAGACACACACCAACAAACTCAAGACTACAAGAACGCCAGAAACAAACCCCTCCACCCTCACAGCAACACATGAAACAAACAGTGCATAACATCTCAGATAGGATCCTCACCAAAGCTGAAACCGATGTCCTTTCCAAAGGATTCAACTTTGCAGTCACTCCCAAATACATCCCCACTGAGACCATTATATGCGGAGTTGAAACCAGCCTGACCAAAATCAACCCCGATGACGCTAACAAAATCAGACTCGAAATCACCAACATCCTCTGCAGCAGCAAGCCACCCAAAAGCAACTTACCCAAAGAGGAACAGACAGCACTACTTAACCTGAAAAAAGATACCAGCATAATAATCCTACCAGCAGACAAGGGCAACGCCACGGTGGTTATGAACACATCTGACTACCAAACCAAATTAACCAACCTACTCCAAGACCCTGCATACAAGCCCCTAAAACAGACCCCACCACCTACCTAGAAAAACCACTAGATCCAAAATAAAAGCCTCCCCATCAGCGAAGAAATCCAACAAAGAATCATTCCCAGAGAGAAATCATCCAGATGCCCTAAGCTCACGGCCTCCCAAGATACACAAAGAAGGAACCCCCACTCAGACCCATAGTCAGCTCCATAGGCTCACCTCTACAAAACCTAGCCAAATTTCTCGCCAAACAACTACAGCCCTATGCAGAATCCATCGCCTCACACGTAAAAACTCATTCCAGTTCATAGAGATCATAAAGAAACAAAACTTACAGCCCAGCGACCTACTCGTGAGCTTTGATGTCATATCCTCTTCACCCAAGTGCCAATCAAAGAAGCCTTGACAGCTATCCAAAACAAATATAACCCCCAAGCACATACTAGATCTGACCAACCACTGCCTATCCAACACATACTTCATCTATAACGGACAAAAATACAAACAAATAGAAGGCGCACCCATGGGATCACCCTCTCACCTGTCATTGCCAACCTCTACATGGAACACTTTGAAACCCAAGCACTAGAAAAATCTGATCACAAACCCAAACTCTGGCTCAGATACGTAGACGACACCTTCATAATCTGGCCACAGGAAAGAAAAACTTGAAAACTTCCTCACACACCTCAATAGCCTACACCCCAAAATACAGTTCACCATGGAAACAGAAGTTAACAACCAACTTCCCTTCCTAGATGTCTTAGTCTACAAGAAACCCAATGGCTCCCTAGGACACACCATCTACCAGAAGAAAACACACACAAACCGCTATCTGCATGCACTCTCACACCACCACCCAGCACAGATCAACTCCGTAGCCAAGACACTCATCTCTAGAACAAAATGCTTAGCTGACGAACAACACCTAAAAACCGAACTACACACTCTCACAAACGTACTAACATCCAATGGATTCCAGAGAAATAAGATTACCAAACTAATCCAAAAAGAACCCCCCACTAAAACCCAAGACAGAGAGCAAGAAAGAGAACCAAAGACCTACATACAAACACCCGCGAAAACCTCAGAAAACAAATATATATATATATATATATATATATATATATATATATATATATATATATATATATATATATATATATATATATATATATATAATGTCAGATTAGCTGTTCAAAGTTAAACGAAAGTGTCCTTTCTTCCATTCCTCTGAAAAATATTTTAAAAGTACACACTGTTATTATATGAAGGGTGTTAACTTAAATGCTTGCTCCAAGGCATATACTTTATGAACAATTGAGGCAAGTTAGGAAATTAGTGTCAGGCACACTGCCAATCATTTTAGCTGGCCTGTGATATTTTAATGAGCTGATAAAATTACCAAATATATAATCTCTCTAATCAAATGAGATCTTTTCAAATTTGAGGATTCATTAGGTAACTGAAGTCTGAATTTTAGCTAGAGCCAGCTTTAAGAAAACATACAGTTTAAATAATGCTTTAAAAAAACTTTATAGTAATATAAAATTTTGGGACAGTGATAGAACGTATGCTCTGTGCAAATGCTTCAGATTTTGTTTCTGCATTTCCTGGTAAGCTTTAAAAATGTTGTTAAAATGACAAGTTATGGTACACATTTAAATTAAAAATAATGTGATTATGGTACACATTTAAGTTAAAAAAAATGTGAATGTTATGATTGCTCAATGAAATGTTTGGTTCAGATTCTTGGACTTCTGTTCTGAACTAGGGATGCTGTGAGGAAGCTCAGTGGTGTAATATTTGATTGTGATATTTACTTTAAATAGGTATATTTGACACCCTTATAATGTGAAACTTAAGGGATCATAAGAAATAAAGAAAATTTTCTTGTCTTTCATATAACAAAACTCACTTAACAACTTAGCAACAGAAATGTTGGGCTCAATTGTGATTGAAAGGACTATCTGTACTGATTGCTCAAGCTTGTGAAGATTAAGATTTTCATCCTGAAGTAAGAGTGACCTGCTTCTAATTATTTCCTCACTGTTATATTTATTATATTTTGAATAGTGAGATGAGTGGCATACAAATTAAATACATAAAATAAATATTTCAGTTTGCTTCTTTTTTGGTTTCATAGATAGCAAAGTGCTCCACATGTAACTATCCTTCATTAAGGTTGTCCAAAGCCTTGACAGTCCTAGCAGAACCACAGTTTGCATGGACATGGAGGCACAGACAGCTGAAGAAAGCTTCCAAGTAACTCAGTGAGCCTTGTAAAAGATGTGGCTACTCTAAGGCCTCCAAGGATGATTATTTGTTTGAGGCTGAGATCCGTCACGAAGTATTTCTTATTTATGTTATACTGTACAGCTTTATTTTGTGTAACTTGTGTCCATACGGTTCTAGTGGCATTTTGTTTATAGTGCTGCTCAAAAGCCCATATTAGTTTCTGTGAGAGACTGAGGTCCTACAATATGTACAGTGCTTACTTTCAATGCTCCATATTAATATTTCAGCAGTGTGTGACGGGTTTCCTGCAACTGTTACTCCTTTGACTTTGCCAACTGGGTCTCATTCTGGATTAAAATTCTTTATTGTGAAGCTATTTCATCCTTTTGTTGTTGTGCTGTTGTTTTGGTGCTGACATTTCACTCCTGTAAATGTTCTGTTGTGTCAGATTTTATAGTGGCTCAGAAATTATGGCCACTGTTAACAGCAAAGGAGAAGAGAAATTAGACTGGTGATCGACTACTATCCTTACTGCAAATCCTGTTTTGCCATTAAACACATTTTAAAATACATCTTGCTTTTCTTTCACTTTTGCATTAGTTGTCACTCTCTTCAGTTAATACAACTCAAATGTTATCTGGGCTAAATCTTATCTTTTAGCTGTGTGTGAAGTGGAAGAGAGAGAACTTACTTGAGTAGGCATCATGGATAACATATGTTCAGTGCTATTTCCAGTATTTTTCCTTTGCTTAATATAAACTTGTGGATCTGATCTGTCAGTGAATTAAGTACAGTGCCAACTTATTTGTGAGATCACTTTTGGCACAGTGTTTTGAAATGTTATCTTTTATCTATATTATGACAAATCTATTTAAACACATGAGGACTTTGCTAACTACCCACATAGATGAAATGTCATATAAACATTTGTAAAATAAACATTAGTGTTCTTCAAATGTGCTTGAATTGCCTTTCCATGAGATAAAGCTGCTAAACCAATATTATTAAATTGGCAATAGAGTCAATGTTAAAAAGCATGGTAAAAAATGTTGCGGTAATTCACTGTTTGCTTTTTTTTCTGCCTAGAAAGATAGGAATGCGGATTTCTGGAAGAGAGGAATTAAGTTGGAATTCTGCACCTAGCAGTCCAGATTGTAATTGTACCTACATTTTGTGATTACTGTAAAAGTTGGTGGCTCATTTGTTACAGAAATTTAACTACGGTATGTGGAGGGTCTTAATTTCTTAGTGATTGTTTATTTAAATTATTACAAAATTCCTTGAACATTTACTTAATGTCGTTATAGTCATGGTCAATTTATTAGACAGCAAGTAGAGTTTTTACAAACAAACAAACAAATAAACAAAAAGTCCATTGCTTAACTAATCTGAAATGTTTAGTAAAATGTTGCCACATATCGGTGTGCTGATTGGCATTTCGCAACTGTCATATGGTTGTAACTGAATTAATGTTGTGTCACTGACTACAGTGTGCTATATTTGTTTTGCCTAAAGTTGCAGTAGCTTTGGAATACTTTGCTTGAAAGTAGTTTACAAATAAGTGAAAATTCGAGCCAAATTTTCATGAAATGGTAAAACTGTATCTGAATTACAGTATTTCAGATACCAGGAGAAGTTCCTATTGCTGACTACTAGTAGACAGAAAAAAGCTACTGTCCATACCTTTCATGTTTCATGCAAAATCATTTTGAGTTCTATTAGTATATCTTGATCTCATACCCTTCCCACTTCTTTTTATAATTCCTTTAAGTCAAGACTGACTTTTAATCACTATATAGACAAGTCCATGCAGTTTCCTTGATAAATATTTTGGACAATGATTTGCTGTTGTCTTTTTCCTTTGTTGAGAAAGGTTGATTGTGCTCACTGTTTTTAAAGTGACCTTTTCCCACGAAGGGTCCCATAAACCAGAATGGGATGTTGGCTAGGAATTCAGGGATTCAAAAATCTTTTAGGCACCATACTGGAAAAGGAAGCTCTATAACTTTCAATGCATTCAGGAGAGAGAAAAATATTGCTATTTTTCTCAATTTTGCCCAATTGATTATTTGATTGCCACAATCAATTTTATTGTAGAATTTTTGGCAAATTGTTGAAGAACTAGTTTATGTAGATCAATTTGCAAAGCCTCATTCTTTTTCAGAGTATGTAATTGTATTCAACATTTTCCACTGTTTAGACCAGCTGGCTGAGGAATTCTGGCAGTTGAAGTCCACATATCTTAAAAGTTTCTGAGGTTGAACAATACTGGCTTAGACCATAAAAGGGATTGGTTTATTTTTAAGGTCCAGAAGACTCTCCAAAGATCTTCTGCTTTTGCTGCAGAGAGTAGCTCAGCTTCCCTCTGAAAATCTTATAATCTTTCATATTGTGTTTTATTGCAAATTGCATCCTTTTATTCCAGCATGTCTTTTGAAAGTGTAATTTTATAATAATTTTGTTTGAAACTTAGGTCCAAAATCACTGTTTGAACCAGAAAAGAATAGAAATCTTGTCTCAGTTTGCATATTCATTCTACTACTTTTCCTACTTTTACATAATTCTCAGGGAACAAGAAAGGAAGCGGGCTGCTTTAGTCATCCTTTCCGTGTTCTCACACTTCTGGTAACCAAAGATAGTCTGTTAGCTTTCAGATCAGATATGCCAGTGGAATTCCCCCTCCCTCTTTTCATTACATAACACATTCCCACTGTTAAACCTCTGATAAGCAAGATTATGAGAATACCAGCTATTTCTGTGTTAGGTAATTTAAGAGGAAAACCTTAGAGCACCATTGCTAGAGCTTTAAGCTTGATCTTTCTTGTTTTTTCATAGAACATTTAAAGCCAATTGATTATACTTGACCTGAATGTAGAAAGCATTCATCAAGAAATAATATATAATTATCAGTTGTTTATTTTGTAGAATACTTTCCTAGTTTATGTGTAAAATTTATCAATATATGAATTATCTAAAGTGAATGATTTTCTATCATGCATGCACTTGATCTATTCTTATATAAATTAATTTCACTTGTGAGTATTTGTAAAGGAATTTTGAGCTGACCATGGGGATAGGGAAGAGATGAACAAGCCATTAAAATTGACTTGCGGAAGAAAAATTATACGGTTCTTACCCCAGAGCAAAGATAAACTCTGCCTTAATTTCACTTCTATTAGATGGGACAAAGAAACGTCAAGATTATGTTATTCTACTTTAGTACAATAAAAAATATTCCTAAATCGTATCATGTCTATTTCTTGACCTGGCCTACCTTAACAGTATTTAAGGAATCATATGCTGACATATTATCCAAGAAAATGTAATGCTAAATCAGAGTGTCTGTGTCATTTGGGGTGGGTGGTGGTGGTGGGGTCTCATCTGATAATGCTAGAAAGTTATTTACTTTATTTGTATTCTGCCATTTTTAAAGACTTCACTAACTAAAAAAGAACTAAGCTAAATCTAAAGAAGAACCTTTCAATAAAAAAAAATTAATAAACCCAACCAAGAGGAAAAATTGAAACAAACCCTATCCAATATCACCAGGGACAAAAATAGATCTAAGTCAGGTATTTGTTAATAGATGTCAATATCCATAACTTCCTTGTGGGATAGATGGAAAATACAGCTCCTAATGGCTCCTCTGAAGCTCAGCTGGCAATCAGATCGCCATAGAGAAGGCGCTCCAAGCTTAGGGTAGGAATAAAAGAGGCCAATTTCCTAGGTCCTGTTAGATGACATTTTTGAAAAAACTAGGGAATTGAGTCTATTTTTAATCTGATTGGATGGCCAGATGAAGAAGGGAAAATGTTGTCCAGTATATAACCAGGTCCAGGGTATAGAGGGTCTTAAAAGTGACAAAAGCATATTGAATTGCATCCAAAACCTAACTGGCAACCAATGCAGCTTCCAAAACAATAGAGGGGGGAGGAGTTTGTCACCTGAATATAATGGAAAACAGCCATTGCCATCCTGAATGCCACAATTAAGGATAGTACTCTGTAGAGTGCGTTACTGCAATTCAAACGAGAAGTACCTAGAACATTAATTACTCTGAACAAGGCTTCCAAGTGTAGTTGGAACAAGGCTTCCAAATGCAATGGAAAAGCTCTCCTGGCTATAGTTGCCATCTAGTTTTTAAACTAGAACTACATTCAAGAGACTCCCATATTTGTAGATTATCTCTGAGCAGATGAGTACAACTATATTCAAAGTACAACAAAGATAGTATTGGACTTATTTTGCTCAAAGCCATTGTTTTATTTCTATCTAGTGCTAGCAGGCCTCTAGGTACTAAATTAGCATGTCACCTGTTTGGCCTAGATCTGGTACCAGCCATGCTCCCAGGAGAGAGTAAGGGCATCTAGAGACATTATTGCACACAAAATGATTTATTTGGTTATTGGTGGAGCAGGTCTCTTGATGTCGTTCACATCCATCCAAAAGTGGCATCTATATACTCAAATTTGTTGTCCCTACTCTGTGGTAATGTTTTAGGAAAATAGTTGCAGGTGACAAAAGGAAACATAGTCTGGGTTCTTGAAAGAAGAATTCTAGCTGCATTGTGCTATTGGGTAATTTTTTAAAAAAAACCTTGTTTGCATGAGTCAATGTCATTCAAATGAACATAAATGATTTATGATCTTATACAGAGGGAGTCCGCGGACTTTACAGGCATTACGGAGACCTGGTTGGGCACAGAGGGGGGTGTTCCCCTGGTCGAACTGTGCCCTCCGGGTTTCCGTGCATTTCATCAGCCGAGGGCCCAAGGTAGGGGTGGCGGGGTGGCGGTTGTGATTAAAGAAAGTCTAGAGCCGAGGGAGTCCACTGTGCCTCAGATATCTGGTTGTGAATCCCTCCTTGTGAAGTGGGGCCATAGGAATCAGATGGGTCTGTTGATCGCGTACCTGGCTCCTTGCTGCGTGACTACAGCCCTGCCTGAGCTGCTGGAGGTGCTTGCCGGGGTGGCAGTTGAGACTCCCAGACTTTTGGTCATGGGGGATTTCAACTTGCCATCGGCTGGCTTGTCATCAACGGTAGCTCAGGAGTTCCAGGCTTCCATGACGGCCATGGACCTGATTCAAGTAATTGATGGCCCTACACACATGGGGGGAGGCACACTAGATTTGATTTTTATCTCTGGACAGTGGATTAATGATCTGGTATTAGGAGATTTAGTGACGGAACCAGTGTCATGGTCGGATCATTTTCTCCTTCGCCTGGACTTTCGGACCGCCACTCACCACCGCAGGGAGACGGAGCCAATGCGTTGGTTCCGTCCCAGGCGCCTGATGGACCCTGAGAGGTTCCGGACGGAGCTTGGGCCGTTTCCTGAGGATCTGGCCCACGGCACGACTGAAGAACTAGTTGCGGCCTGGGAGCGGGCCGCGGCTGGGGCTTTGGACCGTGTCGTGCCTTTGCGGCCTCTGACCCGGCGTAGATCTCACTTGGCTCCCTGGTTCTCTGAGGAGCTGAGGGAGATGAAACGCCGGAGAAGACGCCTAGAGAGTACCTGGAGGTCTAGCTGCCCGAGGCTGATCGGACACTAGTGAGCTCTTTTACTAAGACCTACCTAGTGGCAATGAGGGAGGCGAAACGTTCCTACGTTTCCACCCTCATTGCATCGGCAGATAACCGCCCGGCCGCCTTGTTTCGGGTGACTCGCTCCCTCCTTCAACAGGGGGGGCGGGATGACCCCCTACAGGGACGTGCCGAGGAGTTTAACGGTTATCTATACGATAAAATCGTTCAGCTTCGGGATAGTTTAGACCAAAATTGCGATGATCCAAGTGGGATGGCAGAGGCACGTCTTGTTGAGGTTATTTGGGATGAGTTTGAGACTGTGGCTCCCGAGGACGTGGACAGGTTACTGGGGAGGCTACATGTGACCACGTGTTTACTGGACCCGTGTCCTTCCTGGCTGGTGCTAGCTACTCAGGATGTGACACGAGGCTGGCTCCAGGGAATTATAAATGCTTCATTGTTGGAGGGGGTTTTCCCCGCTGCCTTGAAAGAGGCGGTGGTGAGACCCCTCCTCAAGAAGCCTTCCCTGGACCCAGCTGTTTTGGGTAATTATCGTCCAGTCTCCAACCTTCGCTTTGTGGCGAAGGTTGTAGAGAGTGTGGTTGCATGGCAGCTTCCCCAGTACCTGGATGAAGCTGTCTATCTAGACCCATTCCAGTCCGGCTTCCAGACCGGTCACAGTACGGAGACAGCTTTGGTCGCGTTGGTGGATGACCTCTGGAGGGCCAGGGATAGGGGTTGTTCCTCTGCCCTGGTCCTATTAGATCTCTCAGCGGCTTTTGATACCATCGACCATGGTATCTTGCTGCACCGGTTGGAGGGGTTGGGAGTGGGAGGCACCGTTTATCGGTGGTTCTCCTCCTATCTCTCCGACCGGTCGCAGACGGTGTTGACGGGGGCAGAGGTCGACCGCGAGGCACCTTACTTGTGGGGTGCCTCAGGGGTCGATTCTCTCGCCCCTCCTGTTCAACATCTACATGAAGCCGCTGGGTGAGGTCATCAGTGGTTTCGGGGTGAGTTATCATCTGTACGCTGATGATACTCAGCTGTACTTTTCCACCCCAGACCACCCCAATGAAGCTGTCGAAGTGCTGTCCCGGTGCCTGGAAGCCGTACGGGTCTGGATGGGGAGAAACAGACTCAAGCTCAATCCCTCCAAGACGGAGTGGCTGTGGATGCCGGCACCCCGGTACAGTCAGCTGCAGCCGCAGCTGGCTGTGGGGGGCGAGTTATTGGCCCCATCGGAGAGGGTGCGCAACTTGGGTGTCCTCTTGGATGGGCGGCTGTCGTTTGACGATCATCTGGCGGCCGTCTCCAGGAGGGCCTTCCACCAAGTACGCTTGGTGCGCCAGTTGTGCCCCTTTCTTGACCGGGATGCCTTATGCGCGGTCACTCATGCCCTTGTCACCTCCCGCTTGGACTATTGCAATGCTCTCTACATGGGGCTGCCCTTGAAATGCACCCGGAGGCTGCAGCTAGTTCAGAATGCAGCTGCGCGGGTAATAGTGGGAGCGACTCGTTGCTCCCATGTAACACCAATCCTGCGCAGCTTGCACTGGCTTCCTGTGGTCTTTCGGGTGCGCTTCAAGATTTTGGTTACCACCTTTAAAGCGCTCCATGGCTTAAGACCCGGGTACTTACGGGACCGCCTGCTGTTACCTTTTGCCTCCCACCGACCCGTACGCTCACACAGAGAGGGCCTTCTCAGGGTGCCGTCCGCCAAGCAATGCCGGCTGGCGGCCCCCAGGGGAAGGGCCTTCTCTGTTGGAGCTCCTACGCTCTGGAATGAACTTCCGTTCATTCCGGTTTACGTCAAGTGCCTGATCTTCGGACCTTTTGCCGTGAGCTGAAAACGCACCTATTTATTCAAGTGGGACTGGATTGATATTTTATTGGGTTATTTATGTCTTACGATTTTAAATGGTTTTAAAAATTTTGGCCACGTTATAATATTTCTTTTTAACTTCTTTTTAATGTTTATACATTGTATTTTTACTAGGCTGTACACCGCCCTGAGTCCTTCGGGAGAAGGGCGGTATAAAAATTGAAAGAAAGAAAGAAAGAAAGAAAGAAAGAAAGAAAGAAAGAAAGAAAGAAAGAAAGAAAGAAAGAAAGAATAAATAAATAAATAAATAAATAAATAAATAAATAAATAAATAAATAAATAAATGTTTTAATCTCTCTTGCCATATAAGACATGGTATATATTTTGAGGGAGCAATAGTGGAATGAAGATAGAAATCTGGTTAAAGCTTCACAGTAAAGTGTTTTATACAACTGCATCTAGTAGAGCCAGCGGAGTAGAGCAATAGAAGTTTTCAATAAATCAAGCTTTTACTTCAGCCGCATAAACTCCCTTTGGAATAGGTACTTCCTCAGCCCAATTTACCTCATAGGATAGTTTTTGTGTGTGTGTGTGTGTGGGAGAAATAGGAGGAAAAGAGTGGAGGGTATGTTTCCCTTGAGGAAAAGATGAGAGAGATCTTTAAAAAGAAAACAATATACTGGGAAGGTTGCTGAAACAGAGAAGCCTTCTTAGCAGGAATAGTCTTGCCACCTTTCCCTTCCCATTTCCATTTGCTCAATAATTGTAAAAACCAAAATATGCCTTTGGGAAATTCTGACAAAAGCCATTGTAGCATGCTTTGCCTGCAGCAAGTGTCATGAAAATGTTAGGGTAGGGTTGCAGTAATGTCTCCTATGTCTTATGACCTAGTTGTGTCATTTGGGCAGGCTATTGCTAAGTATTTCTTCTCTGCCTGCTAGAATTTCCTACCCTAAATTCAT
Organism: Ahaetulla prasina; assembly: GCF_028640845.1. Lineage (NCBI taxonomy): Eukaryota > Metazoa > Chordata > Lepidosauria > Squamata > Colubridae > Ahaetulla > Ahaetulla prasina. The sequence goes on along the minus strand of NC_080542.1, from coordinate 135,596,940 downwards.
GTCAAAATATGGTGAGTTTAGATCTTACATATGTAATGACTTCATGTGGCACTTTGATTTAACCAGGTTATGCTGCGACATCTGCATCAATGTTGAGGCGGCCTGAGCAAGCTGAGATTCTGGTGGGCCACAGTTCCCTCTGCGGAATGGGACTTTTTGCCTCCTATCCTTGGCCATGCCTGCTTCTCTGCCAGGCTTCTATCTCGGGAGATTCTCCTCTAGCTTTTCTCTTCGGCTGACACGCCCCCGTCCATTCGCCCTAGCTAGTCATCCATAGCCCCTCCGTCCCACACGCTTCAGCATGGCCCATTCGATGCCACACTGTTAGTCCCGGGCTTTTCGCCTCCTGGGACACTTAGCCACCAGCCAGTCGGCTAGTTGCCAGTGCTGGCAGCCAGAAGCCGGCTTCATCCAAAGAAGTTTTTGTTTCGGGTGGTTATCCTAGCCTTAGAAAGAGAGAGGGAAGGAGGAAGGGAAGTGAGAGAGAGAAAGAGAAAGAGAGAGAAGGGAGATAAGAAGAAAAGAAAGAAAAGAAAGAAAAGAAAAAAGAAAAAGAAAGAAAGAAAGAAAGAGGGAAGGGAGGGAGGGAGAGAAAAAGGAGAGGAAGAAAGGATCACAAACCCTGGTACTAGATGTAGCTTCAGTGGATGCTTTGAAACATCATAGCAATCCAGGGCTGGAAGGGTCCTTGAGATCATCCAGTCCAACCCCCTGCTCTAGCAGGAGACCTTATATCATCTTGAGATAATTAGATGTGCTTCTAACATAGATGAGAAATTCCCAGAAAAGGGAAGGAGTTTACTAGGCAAGGCTGCCATGCAGAGGAAGGCGGATATAGTCCTCGAGTTGCGACAACAATTGAGGCCAAAATTTTGGTTGCTAAGCAAGAGCATTGTTAAAGTGAGTTTTGACGCATCTTACTCAATCCATCCTTGACTTGCGACTGTCATGGCCAGCTGTCACTGATGTCGTATGTCCATACCTAAGAGTCTGCTCTCTCCCCACCTCACACCTGATTCTGCAGTTGGGCTGCTATTCTCCCCCACCGCCAGCCATCTAGGTATGGACATACGACATTGGTGACAGCTGGCCATGATGGTCGCAAGTCAAGGATTGCTGTCAAATTAGAAAAAAGTACAGGTAGTCCTCAACTTAAGACTGTATCATATAGTGACCATTCAAAATTGCAATGCCACTGTTGTCCATTTTTCACACTCATGACCATTGCAGTATCCCAGTGTGATTTACTGTTGGATGTGTAGTAACTGACTCACATTTATGATGGTCACAGGTCCTGAGGTCACGTGATGTGATATCCCTTTTGCAACCATCTGGCAAGCAAAGTCATTGGAGAAACCAGTTTCATTTAAACATTGTCTTAAACAACAATCCACTTAACAACTCTGGCAAGACGGGTCGTAAAGTGGGAGAAAGCTTACTGAACAGCTGTGTCCCTTAGCAAAATAGATTTGGGGAAGCCAGATTCACTTAGCGACTGTGTGACTGACTTAGCGACCGTTCAAGTTAAAACGGCACTGGAAAAAGGGACTTATGACTGTTTTTCACATTTAATGACCATTGCAGCATCCCCATGGCCAGGTGATCCAAATTTGGATGCTTGTCAATTGACTCTTACTTCTGACAGTTTCAGTGTCCCAGAGTCACACCATCCCCTTTTGCAACCTGACCAACGAAGTCCACGGGAAAGCCGGATTCACTTAGCTACTGTGTAACTCACGAGCTGCAGCTACTCACTTAACAATGGTGGCAAGAAAGGCCGTAAAGTGGGAGAAAACTCACTGAACAGCTATCTCCCTTAGCAACAGAGATTCGAGGCTCAATGGTGGACATACAGTAAGTCTAGGGGTACCTTTACCCTTCCCTTACCAGTAATCCGGCAGGCCTTTCCTTTAAAATTCTGAATCTGGCCCACAGTGATCGACATCCACTGTTGGAGGATGGTCAGATTTAGACAGATACTGTAAAGGGCTCATAAGTCACTTTTTCCAGTGCCATTGTAAGTTTGAACAGTCACTAAACGAAATATTGTAAGTTGAGGACTACCTGTATTCATGCAGAAATACTGAAAATTCAAAAGTATTCACAAACATTTAACTATTACTGTCTAATACAAAATAACTCCATTGATATTAATATAAGTGAATATACAGTAGGATGGCAGCCTGAAAAAGAGTATACCTGTAAACTATATCTAGAGTTATTTATACATGAAGCTTTTTCTGTTTTGCTTCGTGATGTGTTAAATTTGTGAAATAATCTACATTGATTGTGAAATAATCTACATTGTTGCATCCAGTGATGTTCTTGATTTTTGTATATATTATTGATATTTATGCATCTGATGCATGATCATAGGTGATAGGATGTTAGTATTGTGAAACACAAATGATAATGTCTAAGCTGTTAGCACTTTGTGAGTAAAGATTTTTTTATCTGGTTCTCAAAATAGATGGGTTTTTTTGAATCCTTACGGCTGGTCTGTTTCTCTTTTACTATTTAAAATTTACAGTGTCTATCTAAATCTGATTATAAACTTACTGGTAGTCCTCAGCTTACAACCAATTGCTTAGTGACCATTCAGAGACACCTAAGAGCTCAATTCAAAGTTTCAACAGTTGCATCAATCTCCCTCCCTAGTTGCATGATGACATTATGGCTCTTGGCAAGTGGATCACATTTATGGCCGTTTGTAGCATCTCATAGTCACATGACCACTGTTTAAGACTTTCTTGCTGGAAATTGATGTTTACTTTTGGCTTCCAGGAAAATACATTCTTTGCGGGCAATGGATTCTCTTAACAACCATGGTATTTGCTTTATGATCATGATGTTTGCTTAATGTCCAGTGCAAAAAAAGAGTAAAATCAGTTACAATCACATGGTGACTCACTTAACAACTAGCACAAATTACAAACATAATTTCAGGTTTAAACATATATATTGTTTATATATGTTTATATATTGTTAAACATCTATATTGAGGATCAGCTATATAGCACAAATTGTCTAAGTATTACACAAGTAACAAAATGATGGATGCCAACATGACTTAATACAGTTCCCAGGTTTATTTTATATTGTGGTTTCTGGCTTTTTCTTTGAGATGGAATTGAGAAGTATTAAAAGAAAACAGGAAGTTCTAATGTTGTAAGCTAGGAGTTGACTACATACCTCAAGGCTAGAGGTTTGTGTGTACAGAGTTAATATAGAAAGAAGGAAATGTAAATCTCTGACAGTGTTTAACTGTCTAACTAATTCTGATGCAATGATACAACTATAACTGCTCTCACTAAGTGAGAGCCACCCAATGTTTTCCCTAATGATCACTTCATTTAGTGATGGAACTTTCTGTTCTGATTAAGATAATTAAGCAAGGTCTATCTGTAAAAAGAAAGAACTGTTGCTGGTTTTTTTTCTAAAAAAATTATTCAAAGTTTTAAGGACGGTGTAAAAACTGACACAAACTAACAGACACAGACTAATAAAAAACAAAAAGAACCAAAAAAAAAGAAAAAGAATTATATGAAAAAGAATAGAAAAAAATAGAAAGAAACTTCCGATTTCTTCTGCAGCAAATATAAATATTGCAACATTATCTTTTATTATGATTACAACAACACTCAATTTTTTCTATTCATTTTTTATAACCATCAAAATCACACACCAAAAGTGCATTTTTTCTTGTTTCATGCAGTAAGAAAGTTGATTTAGCTATCAAGGAAAGTTGCTGCATAAATGGTAGTTACTTTTTAGGTTTCTAAGAAAGAGCTATTAATTATTGTAACTTAATAAGGTCATCTACAGTGTTGGATTCAAATAGGGTGCAGTTCACTTGACACTGCAGAAATGTCACACAGTTTGATGGTTTAAGGGAACCAAATTGTTCATGCATGAGTGAGAGAGGTTGAAGTGTTCTGTCAGGTAATTTAGATAGTTTAATCGAAATTCATTTATGGAATTAAATTTTAAGATGCATAACAGTGACTTAATAGAGGAAAGTATTATAGCATTAATAAATCTATTTCATAGTACCAGTAGGATTAATTGCTGAAAACTTTTGGGGAAGTTTAGCTCTGCAGTAGAGTTTATGGTCCTGAAATTTGACATAGAACAGATTTTTTTAATGACTATATTTACTAAATTGTTGCAGTTTAGAATAAGGCATCAATGCAGTTTTTGAATTTAAATAATTTGCTTGTCATTGCCATTCAGGCATCATGCTTTTATGCTCCTGACTTTGAATTTGTGTTGTGGAAGTGTATATAGATGTGGGTTTCTTAGAAGCACTTTTGATTTTTCATAGAGCTTGCATTTGGAAAGTAGTTATAATTCAAAGGGATTTTTGTATTTATAGAATGGCTTAATAATTGACAAATAATATTAAAAGTAAGATTTTTCACTGTCTCATTGCTCATTACCGTAACATCTTACTCCAATGATATATTTTAGTAGGATTAAATGTTTCCCTTACGTTTGCTACTTAGAAAATAATTTCTTACATAGATCAAATTATAATATTTAATACTTGGCTTTAGTTTATCTTTGCAGCTATTGGAAAGTGATTGTTTTGAAGTAATGCCCACAGAAAGTGGAAGCTGTGCCACTGCTCGCCAAGCCAAGCAGAAACGAAAATCTCACAGTCTTTCTATACGAAGAACCAACAGCTCTGAACAAGAGAGGTCAGGATTGCAGAGAGAGATGCTGGAAGGCCAGGTAAACTGGATGGAAAGAAGGAGCTTGATTTCACTGCTATCTGATAAAAATAGATTAATATCCTGATAAAATCACTTAATTCCCCAATTTTGTATTCTTCACAAGGTCCTAAAACAAACCTAAAATCCAATGTCAAAGCAAGGTTGAAATTTCCTGTTCAAATGTAGGGAAAATGCTTCTGATATTTGGTTATATCTATGGGTTTCTTCACTTACTATAATGACAGTGTCCAAGAGTCTTTGAGTGTACAGGTAGTCCTTGACTTCTGACCACAGTTGAGCCCAAAATTTTTGTGGCTAAGTGAGACATTTGTTAAGTGAATTTTGCCCTATTTTAGGATCTTTCTTCCCCCCGTTGTTAAGTGAATCACTGCAGTTGTTAAATTAGTCAGATGGTTGTTAAGTGAATCTGGCTTCCCCATTGACTTTGCTTGTCAAAAGGTCGCAAAAAGGAGTCACATCATCTCAGGATATTGCAACGATCATAAATATGGGTCTGATCTCAAGCATTTGAATTTTGATTACATGACTAAATGTGAAAAACATCACAAGTCCCTTTTTCAGTGCTGTTGTAACTTCAAACAGTCACTAAATGAACAGTTGTATGTCGAGGACTACCTGTATGTACTGTATTTTTCGGTATATAAGATGCGCTTCCCCCCTCCTCAAAAGTGGGTGGAAATGTCTATGCGTCTTATACAGCAAATGTTGCCGAAGTCCGCCCACCTGCCGGCCCCCACCTTCCAGCCTCTGCCTCCCAGCAATTTTCCTCCTTGCAGCAAACAGCAAATAGTTTGGTCAGCTTCAGCACAGCCTGATTTAGCATGAGCAGCTGATTAGCGGTTAGATCTATCTGCCGGAATATCGCCTATCAGCTGTTCCAGGCTGTGGGGATCACCATTGCCCACCATTGCTGCCCATCGCCGCTACCATCTAAGGCCGCCTCCGCATGCTCCGTTTTCTGCTTTCATGTGCCCCATCTTCAGCCCATTCCAGGCGGCAGGGATAGATGGTGCCGATCCCCGCACCCTGGAACAGCTGATAGGTGGTATTCTGGGAGGCAGATCCAATCACCAATCAGCTGCTCGTGCTAAATCCAACTGTTCTGAAGCTGACAAGCTGTTTGCTGTTTGCTGCAAGGAGGAAAATTTCTGGGAGGCAGAATTTTTTTTTCTTGTTTTCCTCCCCAAAAGCTAGGTGCATTTTATAGTCTGGAGCATTTTATAGTCCGAAAAATACGGCAATTCATACTGTGAATTCAATCTGTAGCAGATAGATAACTGAAGTCTGGTTCAGTTCTGTACATGTGAGCTGCTTAGTTTTGGGAGATAACTTGAGTTCTATTATCTCAGTCTTTTATTTTTTGTCCTTCAGTGTATATGATGCATTTTCCTGCAAGTTTGATTTAGCGAAGTTTATTTGAACATTTACATTTCAAACATCATTTTAAAAATTAAGTCATTATCTTTCAGTTTTGAATTGACAGCAAAATATGCAACCAAACTGTAAAATCTTGTCTTTGCTATAGGATTGAACTAAGGGACTTGCTCATCTTGTTATATCTGGTATATTATGGATTATTATGAGCCACTGTGGCACAGTAGTTAGAGTGCAGTACTGCAGGCTATTTCTGCTGACTGCTGACTGACTGCAATTTGGCAATTTCTGCCTTAACTGATACTTTTGTTTTCCCTAGGATTCAAAGCTGCCATCATCCATTAGAAATACACTTCTGGAACTTTTTGGTCAAATAGAAAGAGAATTTGAGAACCTCTACATTGAGAATCTTGAATGTGAGTTTATGTTTGTGCAATTTTGGGGGAAAATGTTAAATTGGAATAAGATACTGATGAAAGATGCTAGATGCAAGACTATAATTCTGGATATCCATTCCTAATCAATTTCATGCGAACTCTGAATGGTTAGTTAAAATGTCCAGATTATCTAAATACAAGCCTATATTCTTATTTGAGATCTCTAATACTAATGGTGATTAATCCCAGGATAGATAGTTTGGTGCACATTAGCTCATTTAGCCTAAAATTCCCATAATCCTGCTCATTGAGTATTTTAGTTTATTTGATGTCTGTAACCTGATATTTAATTGCATACACATTTGATTCTTCTTATTTCAAAGCTTACTGGAATAACCATACAGATATGTCAGCTTTTATGATTGCACTGTAATGCTAATTCATTTTTTAAAAAAATCTACACTGACTTTTGGATTCCAATGAGCAATGATTATGAGTCGCTGCTTTAAATAGTAACTATATTTTGCTTTTCTAACAAATACAGTTAAAAGATAGTATAGAAAAGGTAAAAAGAGATGAGGAATACTTTATTTCTCAAATAAGTCATCTATGAAAATTATTCTCATTTTGCCTTCAGGAATGTATGGAAGAGAGAAGGTTCGACTCTGTATTATCTTATGAATTGCCTCCTAAGACTATTGTCCATTGGTAAAAAGTTTGGAGGGAAAGCTTGTTTCCATGTTTTAACTTTCTCAGGAACCGTGTGTGATTTAATTTCCAGCCTCAGGGAAGACCCTGTCAATATTCATCCAGACATTTATTTCCCCTTTTCGGTATTCTGTTGGTTTGGGAGTGAAGATCAGAGACCAAGGCTCTTGGGGGCCAGTGTGTCCCTTGGTCTTAGAACACCTGGGGATCATATTATTGTGTGTGTGTGTGTGTGTGTTAAGTAAATAGGGACTGAAAATATATCTACTGTATAAACATCCTGGTACATTTGTAAATCCTCTAGTTGAGGAACTACAGAGGCTCTTATTCATTACTTGTGTTCATTAATATAACTTTCTGTTTTCAGATATCCAGACTGGATGCTGGATATGTTGTGTTTATTGTTTCCAGTTTGGAGAGGAATTACATACAGAAACAAGTTATTTGGCAAGCAGTGGCTTCCTGAATCCGGAAGGGAGATACCAAACTTTTCCTTCCTCAATTTTTATTTAGTTTTACTAATGGATATTTTGCATCAACATGAATCTCTTAGAAGCAGTATTTTTAGAATTAAGATCCATTGTCAGAATTTTATCCTAGATTTGGAGAGTTAATTACTTTCATATTATGTATTTTTTAAAATTGTGGCACACAAAGAAACACAAAAGATTATGAAATTATGATCCTGCACATAATGGCCTTTGAGATAAGGGTTATGTGGTAATTTAAAAATTGTGATTAATGATTCTTCTTTGCATTGACATTAATTTTTGTGCTACTGATAGTACGCAGAGAGATTGATACACTTAATGAACGCTTAGCAGCTGAAGGCCAAGCCATTGATGGAGCAGAATTGAGCAAGGGGCAGCTGAAAACAAAAGGTAAGAAGAGAGTTGAGAAAAATACTCCTCTCTTAGTTGGTTTTTCATAATTTAGGATGACAACCAGTTAGAAGGATGTTAACAATCAAGTAAGATAATCCAATGTGTTTTAAAACAAACTTCCTTTAAATGTATTTGTTTCAACAGCCAGCCATAGTACCAGTCAGCTGTCTCAGAAATTAAAGACTACTTACAAGGCATCAACTAGTAAGGTATGAAACATATTAAGCCTTTTATTGAACTACAGTATACTTATCAGTTTAGTTGTATTTATTTTTTATTACTGTCTGTTTCATGTGGTTGAACTTTTGAAGTTGATGCCATCCCGATATAGTCCCATCTCATATTGCAGAGATTAATGGGAGTGGTTTTGGGAGACTGCGATCAACATTAACCATGGAGTTTCCATTTGGTTTTGTCCTTTAGTTATAATTCAGTAAATAAATGATTAAGAAAAGAAAACAGAGTGACAAAATGGATTCGTAGTAAAACGTCAAAAGCTTTTTTATAAAATGCAAAGAAAACAAAGTTATTATTTTTATTGTGAAAAATTCTTTAGCAGTTAATTACAACATGGGACGCTTCGTTAAATCCATTTTGCTCATTAATTCATAGTCGTTTTAATTTGTCCTTTTCCAAAAATTGGGTTGCATCTGATTGTAACAGTTATTAATTTGCTTGATACTTAGAATTATCAAGCATGTATCAACTGTAAAATGTTTACTAAATTACTTAACTACCTGCCAGTAATTTACATTTATGCAGGAGAGAAGGTTATTTAGTAGTGTTGTCTTTCATATTTGGAAATTATCCAAACTGTATAAACAAATCCAAAGTTGTATTCACTAAGTATGTTAGGATACAGTTTTTCAAATTCCTAGAATTTTCTAAGAATTTGGGAGATGTGCTTCCAAATACATCTTGAAAACTCCATATTGGGAAAATATAGCAAGGGAAAGGTACTTGGGGTATTTTGATCAATTTTTAATCTGGTAGTCTTGGTGCAGAATTTGTAGTATCATTAAATTTTGTTTTCATTAGATCAAATAAACAGCTGTATATATTTTTTGTTATTATGCTGCCAGATTCAACATAATTTACTCCTGGCAACTTTACAATATAAAAGCAGAGTAAAACATATAGAAGCTAATATATAAAGTTTAAACACACATTTCCTGCAAGTAATTTTTTTTTTTTTACAAAAATTGAAATTGTTTCTATCTGACAATCAATTGTGCACACATTGGTTATTTTTAATAGAAAACATTTTTATCCTTTTGTCTTTTAAAGGATGGAAATGCATTTTTTCTCTATTAATGTTTTTTAATCTATTAAAAAGTAGAGTTTAGTTTCTAGATCATATATAAGTATGTATATTGTTTATTGTAAATATGCTGTTCTTTGAAAGCAAGTGCTGAATGCCTATCTTTTCTTACTTGCTATGTAGCGCTCAAATTCTTTCCCAGGGAGATCAGGTGGACCTCGCAAATTCCACGTGGGAAGCTGGGAAATATGGGGTGGCGACTCCTGGGTAATTGCTTTGCTTCCCAGTGTGCCAATTTGCATGCCCAGCTAAACAGTAGTGAGTGGTGGAACATACAGAATCTCATTTCAACCAGTTTTTCTTCATGGATATTATATTTATCAATTGGTGCTTTACCTGGAAGACTTTCTATTGCTCATGTTTAAGTATTGCATATAGATATCAAATGTTAACAGAATTTTTCCTGTTTACTGTTTTTTATTGTTATTGATCTCTGAGATTGGGTAGGCTACAGTTTTTATTATGACAGGCATAGTCTATGCCTTGGCACAGTATTTGCACATTAAGTCTGCCTTTTTTTGTTACTATAATGTCAGTTCAGTTTTGATTTTAAAAATACTTTGTTAAAAACACGTGATTTAAAAAATGTCAGTGAATAATGAAAACATAAATACAATGATAACCCTTCCTAAAACTGCATGCAGGCAGAATAGCAGTACTATCAAAAGACAAAAATTTGACTTAATCAGAAGCTAAGGTAAATAGGAATGTCTTGAACAGATTCCCAAATCTTAGAAGACCTAGTACATGTTAAAATTGAACAGGGAGTTCAATAAATAAACATATTTATTTTAAATATATACATTATATACCTTGCTATCTGAGTGCTTAAGTTATCTTAAGTAAAAATAATGTAGTGTCTGTACTCTGGTGAAGAAATGTTCACATTTGTTTGCTGCCAATGGCCTGATCTGTATTACAAGCTTTGATGGTGGCAAAGAATTTCCATTATGAACTTTGTGGCTCCTCTCTAAGTCTATTTCTTTAACAAGTCATAATATAAATCTATAAATTGTCTGAACTGTTCATAAAAGAGAATGAGCTTCCTTTAAGGTTTCAGAAATAGGAATATTTCAACAATCTTTTGCTGTAGTGTGGTGAAAATGTTTAAAATATTGCTTTGTAGTAATAGTAGCATTTATTGATTGCTGTAAGATTAATAATAATAAAACCATCCACATTAACCAAATTCACAAAATATAAGAATAAAATGTGTGGGCTGGGAATCTAAGAATTGCATAACTAATTCTAGGTGCTTTGTGAGGTTTTCAGGAACAATAATTCCTTCCCTGGAACACAGCATGGCAAACTGTATTTAAAACTGATTGGCATCTGTAAAGGTTGGCTAAATGTAATTTCTCAAATCTTGCTGCTGAATTCCAGAGGTGAATGTCTCATAAATATGCATATTTCTTTGAACTAAAAAAATGAAATGAGAAATATGTTTGAAAATTAACAAGAAAACCTAAGAACATTGGCTGAGTTATGCTCTTGGGGATTTCACTATCTCAAAATAAATAATGATAATGAAAAAGTCCAACCTTCAGTTACCAAGAGGTTGCCTGCTCTTCTTGCAAGTTCCTTGAATGAGATTTTTGACATTTTGGGACTGTAAATTTGACTTCCTTTAAGCACTGTGTCTTATGGTTGTGATCAAAATACACATGAATCATTAAATGAAAGCCCAAGTAATTGTTACAGGAGTCTACAGTACAAATTCATCTTCCATTAACTTGCCAGACTGAAATGGTGAGCAGGATGATTATTATAAGAAAGTATGGTGAATTTGCATTTGAAAGCTTTGAGCATTTGAAGAGGGAACTGTCATTTCCTAGCTAGGAAACAGTCTAGATTTCTCTTTTGCTGTGCACAGTAGCATATGTACTGTTCTTAGAATGTGTTTACTTCATTGAGGTTAGTCAACAGAATGTGTAACTGGTTGAACAACATTTCCTTGACCTTACTATCACATGATTAGGCTTCCTTAGGAACACTTATATTTATTTATAAGTCACATTTTTCAAAGGAGAAACATAACCATTTTGTAGTGTAAAATGAGATATTTCTAAACTCTTGTCTATATATATAAGCTAAGAATTGAAATGGAAGTTTTAATAGTAGTGGTTTAGTGTGCATATTAGCATGATTCCCTGGCTCTGCTTGCTGAACATAACTTGATGACCATTGCACTGGGAGAGTGGCTGGCCCCTTTTTGAAGTAAAGCAGAAAGTTTTGCTGTCCCGTTGCTGTTTGTGATTTATGAAAGGACACTTCCATTATTGTTTTAAAAGTAAAAGGAAACTAAAAATGTGAAATGGCATTAAAGGTGATATTTTAAGGGAAGAGGGGAAAACACTGTAGCCCCTGAAAATTAAACCAGTCAGTTACAGGGGTACAGAAGATTTTCTGAGGAAACTAAAACAGTTTGGTAATTCATTTTATTCCTCACTATGTCTTATTAAGACTGATAAGGTATGTGAGAACTGTTGTGATAATATATTCTACTGTTCCACTACTCTTACATAACTCCATTTTGTTTGAAGATATGTATTAAATTTCAATTGAATTTTAATACTGCCTTGACAGTTTTATGCTTAATGCTACACTATGGTTCAAATACTAATCCCTTCCTAGTTCTGCAAGAATTAACCTGTTCCTTTTGCAGTGCATCTGTAGAAATTATTGCTTATACTGGCTTGGAAACAATTCTTCTCATTAACAACTAAATTATAGTTCCATCTAGGTCGCATTTCATTACTGTAAAGATAAATAAAGAGGTAAAAGCTGAAAATTATATTGTTGCAGTTTTTTCTAGACCTTAAATTTATTTTTTTTCCTCCTGAAATTTTAATTGAATATATATATAAGATGCCTTATTTTTATTTTTAATCATTGAACATTCCTAAGAATATTTTCAATAACAAAATTTAATAGATGTTTTGCTATGTTTGATGATCAGATAATACCTTTTAAAATTTAATTATTACTTTAATCTCATTTTGGTTTAATGAGGCTTTTATTTTTTTAAAAAAATTACATAGTTGATTCTCATTTCTAGGGTGATTTTAGAATTTTTACATTTAAAAAAAATAAAAATTGCCTACAGTACATACCTAGTCATTTACTGTGGCAAAGGTATCCAATTGTAATCTATTGAAATACTCTTGGAATTCTATATTTCACAATTACATGAATATTTTGTCATATTAGACAGCCATATACCTCAGTTTATCATGAAGTCTGCTAGATCTAGCTTAGTGATATTTAACACAGAGCCATTAAAATCAGTACAATGAAAATGAGTTATGACCTATTGGTTTTTATATTATTCCTTACTCCAATGCTTGGCGAAAAGCCTCAGGAAGTTTTACCTATATTTCAGACTATAGACTTGGGCTTCATGCTCAGATGGCATAAAGCTAGTATGAAAGCTTGAGAAGGCGGGATATTTTAGTGTTGAAGAAATCAATTGGAACCTTCCTCTCCCCCTCCTTATTTTTATATTAACTGTAACATTGTATGGTAGCAAAATTTGTCATAAATTCTGAGTGAATAGAAATACATTCATCTTCTAGAACTTTGAAAGGATATGCCAAGATATGATACAATGGGGATAGTGATACAATTCAGCACAGATGTTGTGGCATGGGTTTTCAGAGGGCGCTCTATTTCATATTTCATAACTAACACAGCTTTTTGCAGTCCTGGAACAGCAATCTGCGCTCCCTGTCCCTGTCCAGCAAATCTTCACTGATTACCTTCATCTAGCCGTTCTTCCCAATTATAGCATAAGCAACAATTTCCTCAGTGATTTCTTGATACCTACACAATAGATCCAAATAGATGGTATTGTTTTATACATATAGAGAGTACCTACTGATAGTACAGTACTGAGTTGCTGCTGATCCAGAATTTGGTCCAGTAGCTTGAGTAAATGTGGTTGAGATGCTGCAGATTTTAGCATAAATCATATAAAGGACATAGCAAAGTTCTTATATGATTTCTGTCCAAATCCTAAATGATGAAGATGTATATGTGATATGAAGGTTAGCTCTAGTCCCAATCTGCTTATCTGGACTGAAGAACATATCGGGGTCAAAAAAAAAGGAAAACATTTTGTATGGAATAAAACAGATGGTGTCGCTTGTTAACATGCAAAGACAAAGGCAGCCATTGGAAGACTGAGGGTAGAACTAGTTTTCTCCACTCTGTTGTGGATGGAAAAAGACTTTGACCACTTTGCACCTTTTTCTGATAAGGGAAGTTGAGTGGCTGAAATGAGAAACTCTTTTCATGTCCTCCAGAGGTGGCCATACATGATGTAGGGTGTGCTGAGTCTCTTGTTCTTTCTAAAACCATTTGGCAGTTGCTCCTGGTAGGGCAGAGTAGGACTCTTGAGAACAGAGAGGAATCTGAGGGTGAGCTTGAGGCCTTCCTGCCTGGGGGTTCTTCATTCTTGCTTATTATGCTACTGCATCACTCATGGAACCCCCTTTCTACCCTTTAAAGACAATGCAATTATTGCACAAAAATACTTCGGATGGCCACATTAATATAGCTCATAGTAGTTTGCTATATTTGCTCCAGCCAGCAAGTATTACTGATTTACTTCTTCCAGTCCAGTGACCCAGCATTTACCTAATCCAGTAAATTGATATTCCTGCACTGCTAATCCTTGCTGTGTCACTTAAAGAGTGTGAACCGCTGCTTGCTTGTCCATGCTGATTTTTTAAAAAATATAGCAGTTCCAAATTGAGAGTGTTTTCTTCTATCCACCCGATACATTTATTTATCTAAAGATAGTAAAATAAGTCATTCTTACTTTCATGTTTCTCTTATTATTTTAAAATTTTGATTATGTTATTTCTGTACTGCTTCTTGAAAATAACATTTCATTGTCATACGAAAGGAATTGGTCTGAACTTCCAAGTTAATATGAATATCACTTCATATGGCTCTGAGCTTTGAATTTTTATGCATCTTTTTCATTCTTCCCTCCTAACCCCTTTGAGCTAGCTCTGTTTAATAAGTTGGCTTGTATGGTGCATACAACATATTGTATAAGAAAAAGAGAGGTGCTTTGCAGATTATAGCCACTTGTATTATCATAAGATATGAAAAAAATATCGGAAAAGTTGTATGCTTTTATGATATCCTAAAAAGATTCAATCTGGCCAAATTCGTCTGTTATACCTACATAGAATGGCATCCTAGCTTCATTCAGGACAAATTTGGTCTCAGAGAATATGCTAAAGCTTATGCATCTGTTGATTTGGCTACAGTGCAGTGCTTCAATGGTTCTTACGTTGTGTGTTGCAAGAGTTTGGGGGTAATTTCTCTACCTATCAGATACCTGCCTTTTGTCTCCTTAGATAGTCTCCAGTTTCAAAACAACAACATCCAGAGCAATATGTCAGCTAGTGAAAGAGTATATTGGTCATCGAGATGGCATTTGGGATGTCAGTGTCACAAAAACTCAACCTGTGGTGCTTGGGACAGCATCAGCTGGTAATAATCTTATCTATTGTTTCAGCCACAGATTATATTTTGCATTTCTAATGATTAGATTAGAATAGATTATGGTCCAGGCTTCATTCCCAGATTATCTATCTATCTATCTATCTATCTATCTATCTGTCTGTCTGTCTGTCTGTCTGTCTGTCTATCATCTACCCACATCCATCCATTCATCTGCCCATCCATCATTTTAATTCCTCAATTCTTTTTTAAAATTCTTACAGATCATACTGCTTTGCTATGGAGCATAGAGACAGGAAAGTGTCTCGTGAAATATGTTGGACATGCTGGATCAGGTAAGAATAAATAACAACTGGTGAATAAGAATCATGAGGGAAAATTATCTGTTATAAAGGCATATGTATTGAGTAAGTGAAGTTGACTCTTCTCGGAATTTATGTGCAGTAGGAGTTTGGGTGGAGAATTTAAGAACCTCTTTGTGTGGGAGCCTGCAGGACCTTATTCATTCTTTGCACCCTTTGGGTATCCCATTTCAGTAAGCATGAAAAATCAGTAGTTTGCTACCTTTTGGATGTGAGAGTTATTAAGAAGATAAGATATGTCTTTAAAAAAAATCATCATCGCGTTACAAAGCAGTAGAATTCTGTCATGTATCATTTCAGACAGAAGGGGGACTATCAATTTTTAAAAATTCATGTAAAAATTTTATTGTTCCAAACAGAGGGTCAAATAATTGTTCCAAACAGAAGGGCAAATAATAGTTTTTAAAAAGCTTATTGATAGAGATCAGATGCAGTGATGATTCCCTAATGTACTCAATCCCACAGCAAGTTCTTGTCTGATGTTCTTATGCATGGAATCATTCCCCCAGGAACCTTAGCTCTTCACAAATCGGATAAACTATTCCTTCTGTTGAGAGATTTTGTTCAGTGGTGCCATATGAAGTTGGTTTTTCTCTCAGTTATTATGTTTCTATTTTGATACTAGAAATTCTGTCTTCCAAAAAATAGCTTTATTCTTGATTTTCTTTAAACCTCGCTTTTCCTGTATAATAGGATAATAGGATAGAGAGCTGAAGCTCAAACTGGAAAATTAGATATTTTTCTAATTTTGTTCTTCTAACATATGTTTGTTTTTTTCTTTAATGCAGTAAATTCCATAAAGTTTCATCCGTCAGAACAGGTGTCTCTTACAGGTATGTAAATGGTGTTTATCCTGCCAAATTATGTTCACTCAATACTTGAGGAAAAAAATATACCTCCTAATTTATTTCAGATTAAGAGGGAATAGGTTTATAGTGCACCTGGGATCTTGGTATTGTGGAAAATCCATTCAAGGTTTTTTCAGTGAATGAGTTCTTTCTTTCTATTTCCAGATTGGAAAAGCCTGCAGGACAGCTTTAAAGACTAGGCTGTGTGTACATTATAATAATTTAAGAGGGCTTATATATTAGAACAGAAAAGAACTGGGAAAGAGGAAATATCATTTATACATATTGCTTGGTTCCATTCCTTTCCTGTTTTGGAGAATTAAAATCAAAATTGCTGTCACAGAGTGTTAATTTTGTTCTACAGCTTCAGGAGATCAGACAGCTCATATCTGGAGATATATGGTGCAGTTGCCCACCCCTCAACCTACCACAGACTGCAATGTAAGTTAAGATTACTAGTATGACTTTTGGGTTCTTAAAATAGTATTTATCTCTGCAGAATGAAATGAGTATTGGAGAAAATGCACTTCCCCCCCCCCCCAATTTCATTCATATCAGGGGTGTCAAACTCGTGGCCCACAAAGGACCAAAATAGTTTAGAATCTGAAGAATAGCATTCCGATAGCAAATACTACGTACATGAAATAGCATTTTGTTTGCAAAATTCATCCAGTAATAAACATTCCTTCCTGTGTTTTCTGTTCCCCAAGTACTTATACACACTATTCTCTATTAAATTTACATCTCTTTAGAGTCTTCAACAGTTCCTCTTTCCGTGTCTCATATTATCCCAAGCACTTTAAGCTCTTCTTTTTCTCTTTAGAGATCTTTGTGTTTTCCAGAGATATCTTTGATGTCAAGAATTAATTGGACCAACCTATTTAATGTAGCAAATTTCATGCAAATTAAATATTTTCAAAATTAACAGCAAATGTCCGGTGAAGATGAAGTTGAGTTCTCTGATAAAGATGAACCTGATGGAGATGGAGATGGCTCAAGTGATTGTCCCACCATCCGAGTTCCTTTGACTTCCCTAAAAAGCCATCAGGGTGTTGTCATAGCAGCTGATTGGCTGGTTGGAGGGAAGCAAGCAGTGACCGCTTCATGGGACAGGACAGCCAACTTGTATGATGTAGAGACATCTGAACTTGTGCACTCTCTGACAGGTATCTTCTTGGGGGGGGGAGAGTTTTATCTCCATCTCCTCCCCCCCACTTATTGGTTGGTTGTTGGGCCTCTACTTTTCTGTAGTGCAAACTTTTCTTTGAGAGCAAGGAAGACAATCCAGTTGTGAACTTCCAAGATGTTATATGTCGTTTTGCTGTTTCTTTGAAGTCAGTCAGTCCTTCTTAGCTTGGATACTTGGAAACCATATAATCTGAACAAGAAAACTTCAAAGAGAAAAATAGTACATTTTCAAGGCTTTACATATTTATTAGATATTTCTTTTCTTCAACTTTTAATAACTTCTCTTGTACAGTCTCAGCAGGTGATAGCATTGGGCTGCCTTTTGTTGCAGATGGAAAACTAAGGAGGGTCATATCTGGTTGTCACTTGTATGGCCCATCACCATAAAACCCTAAAAATATAAACTCTTGGTGTGTGTGTGTGTGTGTGTGTGTGGTGTGTGTGTGTGTGTGTGTGTGTGTTTATCTATGTTTATATGAGGCTACATGAAATAGCAATGGTAACTTCACTGTTTTATTTACATGTATTGCATATTTATTTAAATTTTTTGAATGGATTTTTCTTACAAAGCAGGAATAAAAATCGTCATCAATTTTGTGTAGTGCTGTTATTTCCAATCCTTATAGTTATATAGTTATCCCTGTATAATTGCTATGTAATCTTAGTGCACTCTGGCTTCATCATTACAGGGAACAATCTAATTTTTCTCTTCACTAGATATGAAAGTGCAAAAATATCTGCCTGATTAAAAAAAGATTCTCGGTAATTGTCCTTGCTAAAATTTGGCTCAGCAAAAGAATACAGTGAAATTTCAGCTCACTTTATACTTTGTTTTAAGATTAACAAAGTAAAGTACAGTTAATGCCAACATTTTTGTTTGTAGAGAAGTTGGGAGGTTTTCAGTTCGTGCTCTAAATCAAGCAATTTCAAAAATGTATTAACAAGTTTTAGCAATATTTATCTTAGCAGTTGATTTTCTGAGAATTGGTGATGGGATGGAGTTGTTAGGGTTGCTTTTGCTCCTTGAAGTATAGAGTTATCTAGGTAGTTTTCTTGTTCAGATTATATGGTTTTCCAAATATTCTTCTACTGTAGGTAGTTTTCCTAAACCAGGGATGGAAAAAATGAGGATGCCTCAATTTCAATTTCCTGCATTTTTTACTATTAATTGTGCTTCCTCAGTTGCTGGAAGTTCAGCTCTTATCATCTAGAACGAAGATTGGTAACATTTTGGTCTACCAATTACACTTAATGTTGAGGTATGTGCTAGATAAGGTATTAATGCAACTTGCAGAACAAATTTTTTTTCATTTCAGGGTGGGAATTGTACTTTCTTTTTGAAAAAAAAAAGTAAATTAACCTTTTCTAGAGCCAAATATTCTTGCTTTACACCTTGCCTCAAACCTATGGAAACTGTACTACCAATTTTTATGTCATAAAAATGAGTTCACATAATTTGAAAAATCCAGATACCAGAGAAAAAGTGTATATGCACATTAAGATATTTAATATCTTAAATTTGAAGGCTTCATAGCCATAGCTCTAATCCTAAACTATTCCTTGTTTTCAGGCCTTGACATGATAGATGGAGTAGTGTGTTTCTGCTGGTGACAAGTTTATCATTTTCTGATAGTTTATTGGTAGATCATATGATTGCAACTGGAGATCCTGTAAGAAAAATGGATTAACTAACACACAGATGTTACAACATTATGATTCTGTAATCCTAAAATAAAACAAGGACTAATTACTGTACTTTATAGTAGACTTGCTATAAGTTATCTAATTATATGTCACTATAACTATAACTTTATAGTTTTAGCAGCCCCAAATTAAACTGCATAGAACTAGAAACTTGTTTAATATTAGTGTCTGAAAATTTCTTGTTATAGAAGCAAATTTGGTAGCTGGTCTAATACGCAAAAATGCTTTTGTGATTGTCACAGATATATAAATATCTATAGCTAGCAGGCTGCATTATGTGTTTCTGAAAGCATGCAAGAAACAATGTTCATATAGGTACTCAAAATTTGTTTTACAGAATATCCATCATGTCCATAAGTCATGTCAGTACAAGAGTGAAAGAAGTTTGTTCCCTTACATCCGTGATGGCGAACCTGTGGCATGCATAGCCATATCAGTGGGCATGCCAGCTCAGCTCCGGCCCGCATGTGCACGCCAGCCAGCTGATATTCAGGCCTTCTGGGCCCAACAGAAGTAGGGAAACAGGCTGTTTCCTGCCTCCGGAGGGCCTGTGGTGGATGGGGAAGCCCCGTTTTTCTTTCTCACCTAGCTCCAGATCCTCTCTGTGCATTTGGGGAGGGTGAAAACAGCCTTCCCCACCCCCTCGGAGGCCCTCCGGAGGCCCAAAACGGCCTGTTTCCCAACTTCCGGTTGGACACGAAGTGATGTTTTTTTGCTGTCCCCAGCCTCCAGAGACTCCTAGAGAGGCTCTGGAGGCTGGGGACAGCAAAAAACATCACTTCGTGTCCAATCAGAAGATGGGAAATGGGCCATTTTGGGCCTCTGGAGGGCCTCTGAGTGGGTGGGGAAGGCTGTTTTTGCCCTCCACAAATGCACAGAGAGGATCTGGAGCCAGATGAGAAAGAAAAATGGGCCTACCAGGCCATCATGTGCCAGGAGCGGGAGGGGAGGGGGGTTGCGCGCGCATGCGCAGGGCACATAGAATTATGGGTGTGGGCATGCACACGCGCGAACCTTCCCCCCGCCACATACTGACACGCAATGGCAAAAAAGTTAACCATCACTGCCTTACATTTTTAAAATGTCTGTATTTAGATGAAATGTGGAATTCAATTCACATTATTCCAATAGGGAACAAGCAAGATTGGGCAAACTTGTTTTGCCAAGACCATTTTGGTAACCTTTGGAACATAATTGTTTCTATGATATTCTTCATCTCCAATTTTTGTAAGCAGGTCCAGCTTTTTCAAAGTTCATAATGTTTTGCTTTGTGGTTTTAGGACATGATCAAGAACTTACACACTGTTGCACTCACCCCACCCAGCGCCTTGTGGTAACTTCATCGCGTGACACAACTTTCCGTCTATGGGATTTCAGAGACCCTTCTATTCACTCTGTGAACGTCTTTCAAGGCCATACAGAGTAAGTGACAGCTTTGTCCTAGAATTTTTTTTTTTTTTTAACGTGGGAATTGTATTTGGCTACTGATATGGGAAAAGTTTTCTATCTGGATTTTTCATGCTAAATGTAATTAGTCTAAGTCTTCTTTTTCCTGTTTTGTGGCCTAATTAAAGCTTTAATAAATGCTGAGGAGAAGTAAGTTATATCCAATTCAATCATGAAAGGTTGCATACATTTGCAGGTATTTCCTCTTAAAATATCATGTCTGCGTATAGATCAATTTTATTAGACTTTGATCAGCAAATAAAACAGAGAAAAATGGGAATGGAATTAAATAGACAGGAATCCAGATTAAATGTTGCTTTGTGTTTTATCATGGAATATGCCGCTTATGACTGTTTTAATATTTTTTTCTGCATGTGGAACTTCTTTTAGTTATTCAGTAATTTTTTTATTGTATATTTTGATATATTTTTATTCATCCTGATTCATTTGTTTGTTTACCTGTTCCTCTCCGTACATCTTAGCAATTTACTTTTATAGATAAAATACCAATTATACTAATTAATATAATTAATACTTCAATACTTAAATCAGTTTTGTGTCAAAAAGATCAAGAACCTTTCATTTTTATTGAAATGATCTATTAGTTTTTAGTGTAATGATCTATTTGTATGCTGCTTTCTATTGATAGAAATCATGAAGGGTTAATGTCAGTTCTGTTATCTTTGGCAATGCCATGAAGCCGAACATGTGAATGGTTACCTTTCCTAATGACATTTTTCTTGTTCAAGGAGTTCTTGTCTTGAAGCAAATTCTTGTCTTGAAGCTCCTATTCTTTTTGGAAAGAATTAATAGCTTGGTTCAGTTGTGGGATTCAAGTAATTTAACAATCGGTTCTCTGCCCTAATGATTTCTTCCAACAACCAGTTTGCCAAACTGTTCAGAAAGTTAACAACCGGTTCTCCCGAATGGTGCGAACTGGCTGAATCCCACCACTGGCTTGGTTATTGGTATTCAGATGTGCCAAAGAACATAGATTTCTCTTTTTAATGTCTCTAGCAGTGCATTGAAATCTGCATTTGTTGATTATAGTTAGTTGCATTGGTTTTATAAAACAATTTCTTTTATAATTCTGGTTCCGTCCCAGGCGCCTGATGGACCCTGAGAGGTTCCTGACGGAGCTTGGGCCATTCCCTGAGGATCTGGCCCACGGCACGGCTGAGGAACTGGTCGTGGCCTGGGAACAGGCCGCGGCCGGGGCCTTGGACCGTGTCGTGCCTTTGCGGCCTCTGACCCGGCGTAGATCTCGTCCGGCCCCTTGGTACTCCGAGGGGCTGAGGGAGATGAAACGCCGAAGAAGACGCCTGGAGAGCACCTGGAGGTCCAGTCGCTCCGAAGCTGATCGGACACTAGTTAGGTCCTATTCTAGGACCTACCTAGTGGCAATGAGGGAAGCGAGGCGTTCCTACGCCTCCACCCTCATTGCGTCGGCAGATAACCGCCCGGCCGCCCTGTTTCGGGTGACCCGTTCTCTCCTACATCAGGAGGTACGGGATGACCCCTTGCAGGGACGAGCCGAGGAGTTTAGCGGTTATCTATACGATAAAATCGCTCAGCTGAGGGACGGTCTGGACCGAATTTGGGATGATCCAAGCGAGGGAGAGGAGGCACGTCTTGTTGAGCTCATTTGGGATGAGTTTGACCCTGTGGCTCCCAAGGACGTCGACAGGTTGTTGGGGAGGCTGCACGGCACGACATGTTTACTGGACCCGTGTCCTTCCTGGCTGGTACTGGCCACTCAGGCGGTGACACGAGGCTGGCTCCAGAGGATTATCAACGCTTTATTGGAAGGGGTTTTCCCTGCCGCCTTGAAAGAGGCGGTGGTGAGACCCCTCCTTAAGAAGCCCTCCCTGGACCCAGCTATTTTGGGTAACTATCGTCCAGTCTCCAACCTTCGCTTTGTTGCGAAGGTTGTAGAGAGTGCCGTGGCGCGACAGCTACCCCAATATCTGGATGGAGATGTCTATCTAGACCTGTTCCAGTCCGGCTTCCGGCCTGGGTACAGCACGGGGACAGCTTTGGTCGCATTGGTTGATGATCTCTGGAGGGCCAGGGACAGGGGTTATTCCTCTGCCCTGGTCCTATTAGATCTCGGCGTTCGATACCATCGACCATGGTATCCTGCTGCGCCGGCTGGGGGATTGGGAGTGGAGGAACCGTATATCGGTGGTTCTCCTCCTATCTCTCCGACCGGACGCAGACGGTGTTGACGGGGGCAGAGGTCACCGCGAGGGCCTCACTTGTGGGGTCCCACAGGGTCGATTCTCTCGCCCTGTTGTTCAACATCTACATGAAGCCGTTGGGCGAGATCATCAGTGGTTTCGGGTGAGATACCAGCAGTACGCTGACGATACCCAGCTGTACTTTTCCACCCGGCCACCCCAATGAAGTTGTTGAAGTGCTGTCCCGGTGTTTGGAAGCCGACGGGTCTGGATGGGGAGAAACAGGCTCAAGCTTAATCCTCCAAGACGGAGTGGCTGTGGATGCCGGCATCCCGATTCAGTCAGCTGCAGCCGCAGCTGGCTGTCGGAGGCGCAGTTATTGGCCCCAAAGGATAGGGTGCGCAACTTAGGTGTCCTCCTGGATGATCGGCTGTCGCTTGAAGATCATTTGACGGCCGCTCCAGGGGGCCTTCCACCAGGTTCGCCTGGTTCGCAGTTGCGCCTTCCTTGATCGGGATGCCTTATGCACGGTCACTCATGCGCTCGTTACCTCTCGCTTGGATTATTGTAATGCTCTCTACATGGGGCTCCCTTGAAGTGCACTCGGAGGCTTCAGTTAGTCCAGAATGCAGCTGCGGGTGATAGAGGAGCTACGCGTAGCTCCCATGTAACACCGCTCCTGTGCAGACTGCACTGGCTGCCTGTGGCCTTCGAGTGCGCTTTAAGGTGTTGGTGACGACCTTTAAAGCGCCCATGGCTTAGGACCTGGGTACTTACGGGACCGCCTGCTGTTACCACACGCCTCCCACCGACCCGTGCCCTCACATAGAGAGGGACTTCTCAGGGTGCCGTCCGCCAAACAATGTCGGCTGGCGGCCCCCAGGGGAAGGGCCTTCTCTGTGGGGGCTCCCACACTCTGGAACGAGCTTCCCCCGGGTTTACGTCAAATACCTGACCTTCGGACATTCCGTCGCGAACTGAAGACCCATCTTTTTATTTGCGCGGGGCTGGCTTAAATTTGGATTTTAATAAGGGGAATTTTATTAATTTTAAATGGGGTTTTAACTGATGGCAATTTTTTAACTTTGGGCTATTTTAAATAAGTTTTTTAAAGGGTATTTTAACTTGTATATTTGTATTGTTGGTTTTTATCTTGCCTGTACACCGCCCTGAGTCCTTCGGGAGAAGGGCGGTATAAAAATTAAATTAAATAAATAAATAAATAAAATAAATAATCCTGGAATTTAACTTTTAAATGGTAAAGAATGCTTATTGATTCGAAAGACCTAGAGGAGATCATGTTAATCTATTGGTTTTATTTGTAGTGAATGTATGTCTAGAAAGGCTGGATTAAGATGTACCCTTTGATACATGTGGTAGACATTGTACAGCTAAAGGTAAAGGTTCCCCTCACACATACGTGCTAGTCGTTCCCGACTCTAGGGGGCAGTGCTCATCTCTGTTTCAAAGCCAAAGAGCCAGTGCTGTCTGAAGATGTCTCCGTGGTCATGTGGCCAGCATGACTAAACGCCAAAGGCGCACGGAACACTGTCCCTATTTTTCTACTTGCATTTTTTACATGGTTTTGAATTGCTAGGTTGGCAGAAATTTTATAGCTAGTTCTCTATTCTCATGTAAAGGGAAAAATCAAATCTTTCTATATATTTTGTTCTGTAAAGAAAAAATAGAATTGCATGTTCTTTCCTTGGACAAGTGGTCAGTTGGCAAGACACTGAACTTATATTACTGCACTCAGACAGCACATTTTTAAATCACAAGTTGTAAATTTAAAGCTGAAATATAGTAAAACTCACAAACAATTTTGGGGCATTGATTTTCCCCCCCAGCAGATGGCGCCTTAATCCTGTTTTGAAACTCAGAATGTGAAATACTTTCTATGTTCAGTCTTTATAGTTTCTGTGAGGAATACCATACTTAATCATTGGCTTTGTTGAGGTTTTTTTATAAGTTTTATGAGCATATTTCAGTAGGAGTTTGCAAGTGCATTGATTTAAAGTTATGTCTTCTAGGAAAAAACACACACCCAGCAATGAAAAATAAGCACATTTTCTTCTGTGGGATGTGGTGACTTTATATCAGATGGTGATGGTAATGAAATTTCATGTGATATTAATTGAATATATATAGTGCTCAGAATTAATTTGCTCTAATAAAGCTGTTGTGTAGGCTTAATGATACAGTGTTGCTTTGCAACCAGAGGTGTCAGCTTCAATTGTAGCATCATTAGGGAGCTTGGAAAAAGTGCACCACAGCCTGTGACGACAATCAGTGATTTGCTAGATGGGCCCTGGGCCCAACTTCAATTTGGGGCAGAGTTTCTGTTGCTAAGAAAGATGGTTGTTAAGTGAGTCATATACCCATTGTAATCTTTTTTTGCCATGTAAAGTGAATTACATTGCAATTGTTAAGTGCATTGTGAGGTAGTTAAGCAAATCAGGATTTCCTGCCCCCCCATTGACTTTGCTTGTTAGAAGCCAGCTGGGAAGGTCACAAATGCTGATCACATGATCCTGGGACACGGCAACGGTCCTAAATACGTGCTGGGTGCCAAGTGCCTGAGTTTTAATCACATTGACCATGGAGATGCCATGGCAGTTGTAAATGCAGAGATTGGTTGTAAGTCACTTTTTAAAATGCTGTTGGAACTTGAAATGGTCACTAAATGAATGGTTGTAATTTGAGGACTATCTGTAATTCAGTATCAATTTTTCAGTTATTATTTTTAACAGGCATTTTTGCTTGTTGAAGGCATCTGGTCAGAGGGGCGGAGGAGACCTGGATAGGTCACAAAATTTTGTATGAAGATTAAGGACAGTTATGTGCAAAAGCAGAAAAACTATGAGAGAAGAGACCAAAGATCTATTCAAGTCAGTTCCTTTTTTCTTAGAAGCTAATAGGTAGAGATTGTACCACTATTAGGACATGGGTTGAGTAAGGCTGCCCCATTGATGTTTCTAGTAACTGATATTGTGGAATTTATGGTTATAATAACTGGTAGCTACTACTAGCCCTGTTTTTCATTAGTCTATCCAATATCCATGTTAACTATTACAATTGCTTCAAATTCCATTACTGTCAACTTTGAATGTCTGAAGGATTAAACTCAGGCACTGACTCTTTCTTTCTTTTTTCAGAGTTTCATTTTATCTGGCACAGGATTTTATTTTTCCTTTTTATGACTGTTTTTTATTTAAAATAGCTTGAGTGCATTGTGGTCATTATCAATGGACTTGCGGATAATTCAGTGTTTGTTAGATTGCAGATCATCATATATTAAAGGTGGCATATCATAATAATTTAAGAAAAAGACCTTAGAGGAAGTATTCTGAGGCAGGACTTGTAGAAATCAAATCTTGATTCTTGTGAACATGGAATTTCATACATAAAATACAAGGAAATATTTCCAAACTCATTTCTAATCCAGAGATATGAGACCGGTGTTCTCATTTTCTATTTTTATTTCAGGGAATTGAACTACAACTTTTAAGTAACTGAAATTAAATTTGCAAAAATAATGACTTGATTGGCTTCAATCATTTCTTTTTGAAAAAGGTCTATATTATGTAACCTCAAATTAATGAAGACTTCCAGATGAGAGAAAGAAACAGCTACCTTAAAATGATAGATACTAATCAAAAAACGAAGGGATAATTGGAATTAAAATATATTGCTGAAAAGATAGTAAACCTTTCCTATACTGAATATTGTCATATGTTAGCAAGTTCCCAGTTTTTCTAAGTATCTCAGCATCAGTGTTGATGTCAATTCAGATTTTTAAAAATCGTTTAAAAATACTGACTTTTTTGGCTTTACCATCTTGAATTAGTAGTCTATAGAAGAAAGCTTCAATTTTGTTGATGTTAGTTTTGCTTTTGATCCCCTCTTAAAGCCACACCAATGATTAACTTCATATGCAGGATACTGGTGTTCTTTGTATGATATGTATGTGTTATAAATATTCCTAATGAATCTTGAGACTGGTGAAAACAGTAGTACTATTGCTGCCTAATATAGTTCTTAAAAACAAATATTACATGTATCTGAGTAACACATTTTCTAGCGTCTGTCATCCGCAAATGTTGTACCATGTTAAAAGCCCATAATATTTTAAAGGGAATTATATTGTTGACTGGAAAATCCAAGCATTCATGGCTTTTGTCACTATACATGTATGTATAGGAATGAATGATTAAATGAATTAAGGTCAAAAAAAAAATCTTTCCCTTTTTAACTTTAAATATTTTATTCTTGTTTTAACTTCCTCCTGCTGGTTTTTATGTTTTAACTGTATACCACCTAGAGGGAGATGGGCAGGCTCCAAATTGGATAAATAAATAGATAAAACATGCTTCCTGGAAGTTGGCCCTTTTATAAAAAAGATATCTGTGTATGTGTGTTTAAAAAAAACTCTTAACTCTCTAAAATGTCATGCTGTGAGAGTGAAATGGGCACCACAGTGTTAATTTTTTCCCCAAAGCTGTTCCAAGCTGTACACTGCATCACCATTTCATGGTCCAGCATTTTCTGCTTCATATTTTCTGCCCCCACCTCCTCCTACCCAGCCCCAGTGTGAAATTTCAGCAGATTGTTATGCAAAACAGTTTTGTGTCTCTGTGTGACTGGGGAGACAGCTGTTAGTCCTAATGAGGAGTGCTAGCATTACAGTCTTTCTGTTGATTGAGACCCACAGAGGGAGCAGGATATTCCAGTTCAGGCAGTGGTGTGTGGTGAGAGAATGCCACTCTGTCAGCTGGAAGTACATGCTCTGGTGCTTCCTACGACAAGATAAATGAGTTTTGCTGGGGTTTGGCAGAGTCTGAAGTTTTTCCAGAGAATGGTAGTAGCACACCAAACTCCCTTTGGGGAACCTACCATATCAGGGTGTCTTATGAATAATATCTCTTTGCCAACTTTTTTTTTTATGCCCAAAGATACCTGTCATCCATTGTTGAGTTATTAAAAGCCTAATGCCTTTTAGCGTTCCATTAGCATAGAGCCTAATGATCTCTTGTTGACATTTTTCATTAATTTAGTTGAAGAGATGTTAACCACAGTTTTAAGTTGGCTACAGCTGCATAAGAATCAAGCATCTATTGAGAGAAAAATAGGGGGGAAACGTTGAACGACCTTCGCTTCCATACTTCGTTAAACTTTTCAGATTCAAGTGCACTTTGAACAGTATTTTTCATCATTAAAGCTCCAAAGAAGTGGCAAATGCATTAACTGAATACTCTATTTAACCTTCTGCTTTCCATTTAACTTGGTGTTTACACCTCAATTTGGTGGATAAGTTAAAAGTGCTGGCCTCACTCCTGTATTGTTTGTCAATGGAGCAATTATGTAATAGCCTCACGTCAAAGCCGCAAATTATAGTAGTTGAAAGTTGCATTAAATTGGAACAAAAAACCCACATTACATTTAAAAAAAAAATTAATACCAGGCTCTCTTAACGCTGTGCTGTGAAGTATCATTTCTGGAGGATTTAAATTTGCAGGCTTTGCTTAATTAAATGTGGTCATTAAGGGATTGTTTCAGATGCATTTATGTAGTTGGCAAATGATCCATGAGAATTTTTCATGCTTTGTGAAATAAATGCACTTATTGATCAAATTGTATGACCCCCTTTATCTGTTTATCAATCTACCTATCAAAGCGGGAAGATAGCAGGACTTTAAAAATAAGCAAGTATATTTTAGGGTAAGCTTCTGTAGGCACATGCCTACTTCATTTGATGCATGAATTGGAGAATATTGAAGATATTAGGGAAATAGTGGGATAACCCTACAATGCAAATTCATATGCCATCTGCACATTTGAAAGAAAATGAAGTTCTAGTTATTGACAATATTTTTAAATAATCTCAAATGTGGGAAGCATGAAAGAATCAACAAGCTGTATGGAGAATAAGTTTTTCCTTGCTCCTGATCATTTTATATGATACATAAGTTTATGTATAATACAAAATTATAAATAATAATAATAATAATTATAATAATAATAATTCCTGATTCTGCCACCCAACAGGCAGTTAGACTTGTTTACTCCTACCCATGCCTTATCCTGCCTTTTAGCCATTAAGAAAGCAGTTAGGCTGCCGTGGCTGGGCCTGACAGCTATTCGGTGCAGTTCCTTCGGTTATGGAATTATCTTATTTGGATCAGTAGTGGCTTAGCCACCATCATTTGCACCTCTATAACTGTCTGGTTTGGTTCTGCAACCCAACAAGAAAGACACAGACTTCAGAGGATAATTAGAACTGCAGAAAAAACAATTGCTACCAACTTGCCTTTCATTGAGGACCTGTATACTGCACGAATCAAGAAGAGGGCTGTGAAAATATTTACAGATCCCTCACATCCAGGACATAAACTGTTTCAACTCCTATCCTCAAAACGATGCTATAGAGCACTGCACACCAGAACAACTAGACACAAGGACAGTTTTTTCCCGAAGGCCATCACTCTGCTAAACAAATAATTCCCTCGACACTGTCAAACTATTTACTAAATCTGCACTACTATTAATCTTCTCATCGTTCCCATCACCAATCTCTTTCCACTTATGACTGTATGACTGTAACTTTGTTGCTGGTATCCTTATGATTTATATTGATATATTGACCATCAATTGTGTTGTAAATGTTGTACCTTGATGAACGTATCTTTTCTTTTATGTACACTGATAGCATATGCACCAAGACAAATTCGTTGTGTGTCCAATCACACTTGGCCAATAAAATTTTTTATTCTATTCTAAAAAATCTAACCCAGATTTTTTCCCATATTTCCATCATAATAGGTTGTTGAATATTTTGTGCCCATTTTATCATACAATCCTTAACTAACTCTGTTTGTAAATCTCTTTCTATCAATACATTATACAATCTCTTAATATGCTGTTGACCTTGATCTCTAATTCCGTGAACAGCATTTTAACGTCCATCCCACCCAGCACACTAAATGAAACCAACCAATGTATAGCATAGCTGCCATTATAACTGCAGAACTGGGTTATAAAATGCCAAAAAAGAAACCCATTGGAACATCAAAGTGGAAAATTTGACTTGAAAATAAAATAAAAAAAACTATGAGGGGATGTCAGCAATCTGAAGTACTTTAAAGAAGGAAAACTAAATAACAAAAAGCTGAAAAATAGTTTACACAATAAATACAACCTGGAGGAAAAAACAATAACAGAAATCATGGAAAGAACTAAACAGCGTGTAATAGCAACAGCAACGAAAATTGAAAGATATGAAGGATGAATTAAACAATATTGTGAAAATGTCCAGTTCAGAAGAAACCAACACTTCTTCTACCGGTACCTTGATGAAAATCAAGTCCAAACAAATGTTCACCCATATAAAGAAAAATCTTTGAACTTTTGGAAAGAACTGTGGGAAAACCCAGTGGAGCACAACAAAACTGCCTCCTGGATCAAAGATATTCAACAACGAACAATACGAAACAAAATTGAAAATATTGTAATAACAACTGACATGGTTGCAAAACAAGCAAAGAAAGTCAAGAACTGGAGTACACCTGGCCTGGACGAACTGCATGGATACTGGCTAAAATACCTGATCAGCCTCCATCATCGCATAGCCACTTAATTTGATCAAATGCTTCAAAATGCAACAAGCAAAGAATGGTTAACAGCTGGTTGAACATACTTGATAATGAAAGATCCAGAAAAGGGCACAGAGCCAAGCAACTATTGCCCAATTACTTGTCTGCCAACAATGTTCAAACTTTTTATAAGAATACTGGCAAATTCAGTATTCAATCATCTGATGGAAAACAGTTTGTATGCAGTACAACAAAAAGGAAATTATAAAAAAAAATCAAGTGGAACAAAAGATCAGCTACTCATTGACAAAATGGTACTAAAAAATGCGAAACAAAGAAAAGTGAATTTAAATATGGCATGGATTGATTACAAGAAGACATTTGACTTATTACCCCACAACTGGATTAACACCTGTCTGGAAAACTTTGGAATCAGAAAAAATATTTGTACATTTTTGAAAGCAAATATGCAAAAATGGAAAACATTCTAACAGCAAATGGGGAGAACATTGGTGAAGTCAACATCAGATGAGGAATCTTCCAGGGGGATTCACTACTATTCAACATATCATTAATTCCACTGACAATAATCCTACGAAACACAAAACTGGGATACCAAATCTCAAGCCAACATGGCAAGATAAACCATCTACTGTACATGGATGACTTAAAAATGTATGCGAAAAGCCCCCTGAACTTAAATCAATACTCAACACAGTTCAATTGTTCAGCAGCGACATCGAAATGAATTTTGGACTTGAAAAATTTACTATATTATCCATGCAGCAAGAAAAAAATAAAAAAAATAGAAGGAATAGAACTGGGAAATGGAAACATAGTAAAAGCATTAGCAAAGGATAATGGTTACAAATACCTAGGCATATTGGAAGCAGATAACATTTTGAATGGAAAAGTCAAAGAGTCAACACAAAATGAATACATTAGGAGGCTTCGCAAAATATTAAAATCAAAGCTGAATGCTGGAAACATAATTAAAGGCATTAATACATGGGCAGTTCCAGTGATACTTTACTCAGCTGGAATCATCAACTGGACTTTGGCTGAACTGGAAAACCTGGACCAGAAAACACGCAAACTTTTGAATATGTACCACACTTTACATTCATGAAGTGACATCGACAGGTTGTACCTGTCAAGAAAAATAGGGGACAGAAGACTATTGCAAATCCATCAAACTTTAGAAAAAGAAAAACGAAGTTTGGATGATTATGTGAACCACAGTACAGAAAAATAGCTGCAGGCTGTGAAAACAGCTAACATTATAAAAACAACAGAAACAAAGGCAGAATATAAGGAAAAACAGCTGGATGACAGATTAAATAGATGGAAAACCAAAGCTTTGCATGGACAGCACTTGAAAGACATTGAAGGAAAATGTGATGACAATTTTACATGGGCATGGTTTAAGATGGGAACCATCAAGAAAGAAACGGAAGGTTTAATATTCGCTGCTCAAGAACAAGCACTACAAACTAATGCCATAAAAGCAAAGATACAAAAATCCACCAACAATCCAAATTGCCCACTTTGTAACAACAACATCAAAAATGTTTCACATTTAATATGTGAATGCAGCAAAATCACACAAACTGATTACAAAGCTAGACATTACTGAGTTGCTAAATTAATCCACTGGTCATTATGTAAAAAATACGACTTACCTGTAACCAAAAAGTCATGGGAACATAAAGTGGAAAAAGTTATAGAAAATGAGAAGGTGAAGATCTTTTGGGACTTTCAAATACAGATGGATCACCATTTGGAACACAACATGGCAGATATCACAGTTGTGGAAAACCGAAAAATACAATTTATTGACATCGCGGTACCAGGAGATGCCAGAGTTGAAGAAAAAGAACTGGAAAAAATCAGCTATGGATGAAACATGTAACAGTGATACCCATTGTCATCAGGGCACTTGGTACCATATCTAAGAATTTTATAAGATACATCAACAAATTGCAGCTTCCTGCAATAACAGCAGTGGAACTGCAAAAAACGGTGCTACTTGGAACACCTTTTTTTTTTTTTGTTTAAAAAAGTTTTATTTTAATATTCTTAACCAATAACATATCCAATAACATATTTAATGTACCATCATATACAATTAATCGGACCTGCCCGGTCACCACCCCCTTCCTTTTACTCTCCTTCTCTACCTTCTTCTACTTTCCACAACCATCCTCCCCCTCTCTTATCTACGTCCTCTCCTCCTTCCTCCCTACTCCTTTCTTCTCCCTCTTCTATCCCTCTTCCTTCCTTTCCTCTTCCTCCCCTTCTCTTTCCTACCTCCTTCTCTCTTCTACTTCCTTCTTTCCCATCATTCTGAAGTGGTAGCCGGGCAGCTCCAATCTTACATTAATTATACATCTTCAATCATCTTTGTACATTAACTATCAATCCCTTTTCTACCCCCTCCCCCTTTCTTTCCCTTCCTCCCCCCACCCCCCGGGACTTCCGAAAACCGAATACAGGGTATAAATCTAACAGCAAAAATTAAAATATAATACAAATCATAATCCATAATCATTCCTTAAAACCTCCACTCCCCTTCCAGAGACAAAGAAGATACTTTTCTTCCAATCCATTATATATCAAACCATTCCACTCCTAGAGTTCTCAGAAATTTCCGTTTGAATTAGTGTTTGTTCTTGAATAAAGTACATAGTTTTTAATATCCAACCTTCATCAATCAATATCAAAACAACGTTCCATCTTCCAATATTCACCAAGGGTTCTTCTAAAATGTCTTTCTTCCTTAAGCAGTCTCTCAAGAATAGTTCATATTTCCAACTTAATTTCTTTAATTTTCCTGTCCAACCTCAAGGGTAAACAATAGTCCATCTTTTCACATCTTTAACCTTTATATACAACAAATAATATTACAAATATCCAATATATCAATTGTAATAATTAAAATCTTCACTTTACCTTACTTATATCAAATAACATTATTAAAATTACACCTATAACTTATCCAAAATATATCTATTATAACAATTACATTTTAATTAGCCATATAACAACATTACATCCATCTCTTAAATATAATATTTAATCCAAATTCCTAAATTTTACTATCTATCCTCCAAAGTTAAACAATATTCCATCTTCCTATTCCTTTATACCTTAAATATATCAAATAGTACCCCTAAAATTACACATTTATATCCACAATAAATCATTTACAAAAATTAACCATAATCATATATAATAAAGTTAAACATTCTCCCTCCCCTTCTTCTGTCTTACATTTTCCACCATCTTTTCACCATTCAACTTAACATCTATTAATAAAGAATTCCCAATCTTTAATACATTAGTATAAAAATCTCGTGCTTTACAAATTGTATTGAGAAAATACTTTCTTCCTTTATAATTCACTGTTAAACCAGCTGGAACCTCCCATCTAAAATATATCTGATGTTTCTTAAACTCATCCACCAAAAAAGCAAATTCTTTTCTCTTTCTTAACATTTTAGGAGGAATTTCCTTCATCATTATTATATCTTGTCCTAATATTTGAAATTTATTTTCATAAAATGCTTGCAAAATTCCATACCTAATCTTCTTATTTGTAAATTAAATAACCACATCTCTCGGTAAACACTTCTGCCTTGCCCACCAAGAATTAACACGATAAATTTTTTCAATATTAACTTCAAAATCTTCTGGTTCCACTCCCTCTATCTGAGCAAAGGCCTGAATAAAAATCTCTTTCAAATTTTCTTCCTTACCCTCTTTTAATCCTCTCACCCTTATAGCATATTCCATTAATTTATATTGTAATATAACCCTTTCTTCATCTGCCTTATCAACCTTAACCTGAATATCGTCTATTTTATTTTCTAAAGTCAGATTAATTTGAACTTCATCTATTTTCCTTTGCAAATCTAAGTTAATTTGGTTAAATTCATCCAGTCTTTCTTCTGTCTGTGTGCTAGATAACAATAATGGGGTAATTGATTCTTTTAATTTTTTCATCTCCCTCCTCTGCTCTTCCACCAGATCTTTAAAATCCAGTATTTCTTTCTCCATTTCATTAAATTTTTGATCTATTTCTGAAAGATGAGCCTCCATGAGCTCCTGTAAAAAATTCCTTAAACTTTCTTTAATATCCTCTCTCAATTTCCGTACCTGAAGTGAAGAAATTTCCAATATTTTAGAAGTGGTTAAATCTCTTTGCTTAAAAGCCATTTTTAAACTAAGTAATATCAAGAAGAAAAATAAAAAAAGGAATAAAAAGAAGAAAAAATCAATAAACTTTTCTTCTTAAACACTATAAGAAAAAGATGATAAAAAAAGAGATTTTAAAAAAGAAAGAATTCCGTTAAAAAATAAAAATAAAATCTTGTTATATTCTTCTTAAAGGTTCCACGCCAGCAATTGTAATCAGCATTTCCTTAGCTTTCGCTTATCTTAGCTTTCACTTTCAAGAACGCCATCTTTCATCATCTCCACTCTT
Organism: Ahaetulla prasina; assembly: GCF_028640845.1. NCBI lineage: Eukaryota > Metazoa > Chordata > Lepidosauria > Squamata > Colubridae > Ahaetulla > Ahaetulla prasina. The sequence goes on along the minus strand of NC_080542.1, from coordinate 135,562,259 downwards.
AAATACAAATACCTTCTCTGTCAGGGAGTTAAAATCATCTTACAATCAAATGCCAGCCCTCCTATTTTCGGCTCTTTCCGTGTTGGCAATCTATCAATAATCCTTTTCAGTCACGGAGATGGACGCTGCGTTTTGTTCTGCTTTTGCAGAAGCGTTCTGGATTCTGGAGCTTTTTTTCGAGCTATAGAAGGAGCGTTCCCAGCAAACCACCAGAAATCATTCTGGGGCCTTTCTTGGGGGCTCTACTTCAGCTCAAATGCTCATCTCTCCCTTTTTGCCCGAGGGCAGAGATTTACGAGCTGTTGACAGCAGATTAACGCTGTCTAAACAGCTCTACAGAATCACACAGAACTGGTGGATTGAGATCGCCCGCCATTTAACGAAGCGCAGCCACCCGGAAGTCGCTACTTGGAACATCTTAAGGTACGTGGTTGATACCTAGGATGCTGGTAGCAACCCGTATCAACCATTAGCATCAGTCAGTGGTATTTGTGATGCATTTTTGAATGTTCAGTTGACTGAGTTTCACGTTAAATGAATAAAATAAATAATAATATTGTTAATAAAATAATCTTGGTCTCAATTCCTGTCAGAAGAACTTGTGTCACATCTGTTGTTAGAAAGTAATCTTTAAAATGTCACAAGAGCCTTGATTTCTTGCAGTAGACTAATAAACTATTCTTTTATTTGTTTTTTTTAAAAAGATCTTTCTTCGAAGAGCTTGCTAACTGGGGATATTGATGAAATTTTTTATGAAAAATATTTGGAAAGATGGTAATGACCTTAGGTTTTAATATATGCCTCCCCAGCTGAAATATTTGTAAATGACAGTTCACCAACATTTAAAATAAGAGCATTATGACTCAATATTTTATGATAGGCATAAATATGACTGTTAATTTCAGTTTTTTAGAAATAGTTTTGGGGTAGCCACATCCTTTCGTAGACTGCCAAAAAAAATATGGAATGCATGATCTCCTAATTATTAGGTATGTTTTTTTTATATTAAAAAGGTTTTTTATTTTCCATAATAATTCCTGCAATTTGACCAGTGTACAGTACAATCACTTATCCAACAATCGATCCTATATCAAATTATGCTCAATCGGGCCTGCTCGGTCGCCACTCCCTTCCTTAATCCTTTCTACCCTTCTCATCCTTCTTCTACTTTCCCCACCATCCTCCTCCTCACTTTCTTATTTCTCCTTCCCACTTCTCACTTCCATCGTTTCTAACCCTCTATCTTCCCCTCCTTCTCCTCCTCCTATCCTTTCTTCCCCCTCCCTTCTCTCCTATCTACCTGCCTACCTTCTTTACTCCTCTTTCCTTACCCTTTCCCTTGGTTACCAAGCAGTCCCAACTTTACACCATTCCAACTTACTTAATTCTACCATTATTCCTGTACAATGACAATCAATCAATTTATAATCTCCCCCCCCCCATTTCCCTCCCCCCCCCGAGACTTCCCAGAATAGAATACAGGGTATAGTAACTAACAAACATAATCCATTTCACATCATCACACTATCAATTCCCTTCTTTCTTAAACTCTAATACATAGCAAATCCTAACTTCACTCAAAAACTAATTGGTATTTTTTAATCTGATACTTATTTTGAATATAATCGATCCACTTTCTCCATTCCAAAATATATTTTTTCTTGTGTATAGTCTTTCAAGTAGGCAGAAATTTTTGCCATTTCTGCTAAATTTGATACTTTACTAATCCATTCTCCAATTGTAGGTAAGTCTTCTTTCTTCCAATATTGTGCAATCAATAATCTTGCAGCAGTTATTAAATTCAAAATCAATTTTGTCTCTATAACAGTACAATCTGGAATTATTCCTAATAAAAAGAACTGTGGAACAAACTTGATCTTTTTTTTCAAAATGTTCTGCATAATCCACCATATTTTAATCCAAAAAGCTTTAACTTTTTTGCAAGTCCACCATATATAAGTAGCATCCTCACAATCACATCTCCAACATTTTGCTTTCACATTTGGATACATACATGACAGTTTTTTCGGATCTAAATGCCATCTATAAAACATTTTATAAAAATTTTCTCTTAAATTTTCTGCTTGCGTAAATTTAACATTCCTCACCCAAATTTTTCCCCATGTTTCTAACATTATAGGTTGTTGAAAATTTTGTGCCCATTTTACCATATAATCTTTAACCAACTCCATTTCTGAATCAATTTCTACCAATACGTTATATAATCTTTTTATATGCTGTTGACCTTGATCTTATATTTGTTTTACCAAGTTATCATCACTTTGCCTAATACCAATTTTCTGATCTATTTTCCATCTAGATTGCAATTGTCCATACTGGAACCATGTATAGTTTCTCCCTTCATCCCTCAATTTCTCCCTAATTTTAATTGTAATTCCCCCTTTTCCATAATCAAAAGCTCTTTGTAAGTAATAACCTCCATTTTTTGTAATATATTTATATTCTCTATCATATGTCTGGGGATAGCCCATATGGGTATCTTACCATCTAACTTATATTGATATTTTTTCCAAACCCTCAACAAAGCACTTCTGACTAATTTTAATTTTAATTTTAAGATTAATTTTCTTGTCATATAATACATATGCATGCCAACCATATAACAAACCATAACCTTCTATATTCAAAACCCTTTCCTCTGTTAAATTAATCCAATCAGAAATTAAAGGTAAAGCAGCTGCAACATAATACAATTTCAAATTAGGCATTTTTAAACCCCCTCTTTCCCTAACGTCTTGCATTATTTTTAACTTTATTCTCGGATTTTTACCCTTCCATACAAAATTACTAATCCCTTTTTGCCATTCCTGTAAATTTGCATCTTTCTTCAATATTGGAATCATTTGAAACAAAAATAAAAATCTAGGCAAAACATTTATTTTTATAGCTGCCACTCTTCCCAACAATGATAATTGTAACTTCTTCCAATTCTCCATTTCTTTAATTACTTTTCCCCACAATACCTCATAGTTATTTTTATATAACTTTACATTCAATGCTGTAATGTATACTCCTAGGTATTTGACTTTTTAACTACTTCATATCCAGTTATTCTTTCTAGTTCTTCTTTCTGATGTGTATTCACATTTTTAATTATCATTTTTGTCTTCTGTTGATTCACTTTAAACCCAGATACCTTACTATACTGATCAATTGTCTCCTTTAGATATACGGCTGAATGTATTGGTTGAGATAAAGTAACAACCAGGTCATCTGCAAATGCTCTTAACTTATAATCTTGATTTTTAATTCTAATTCCTTTTATTCGATCTAAACCACGTATCTTGCTCAATAATATTTCCAAAGTTAAAATGAATAATAACGGTGACAAGGGACATCCTTGTCTAGTCCCTTTCTCAATCTTGAAGGATTCTGTTAATCCACCATTTACTATTATTTGAGCTGTTTGCTTTCGATATATAGCCTTAATTGCTTGAATAAAATAATCTCCAAATTGCATTTTTTCTATTACTTTAAACAAAAACTGCCAATCCAATCTATCAAAAGCTTTTTCCACATCCAAAAAGAAGAGTGCTGCTGAGACCTGGCTGTTTCTTTCCAAATATTCAAGTAAATTTACAATTTGTCTCATATTATATCTCATCTGCCAAAATCCTGTTTGATCATTGTGTATTATTTGAGTCATCAGTGGCATCAATCTATTCGCTAATATCTTAGCAAATATCTTATAATCAGTATTTAAAAGCGATATTGGCCTATAATTCTCTGGTTTAACACCATCTCGATCTTCTTTAGGTATTAATGAAATAAAAGCTGTCCTCCATGAAGGAGGAACCTCCCCTTTGTATTCTGTTAAAGAACTCCTTAAGTGGTTCAATCATCTCATTTTGTAAATTTTCATAATAAGTAGTTGTCAAACCATCTGTACCTGGTGCTTTATTCGCTTTAAGCTGCTTAATTGCAAACACTATTTCCTCTGAATTAATTAATTGGTTCAGCTCTTCCCTTTGATCTGCTGTAATTTCTAAGATACCGTGGTCTTGTAAATATCTATTTATATTTTTATCATTAATCACATCTCTAGCATATAACTTAGAATAATATTCTAAAAAGGCTTTTTTAATCAAGTTTTGCTGATATACTTCCTTACCTCTATATTCTATTTTATCAATTATACGTCGTTTCTGTTTTGTTCTTAATAAATATGCTAACCACCTTCCAGGTTTATTAGCATTATTAAACAAATTATGCTTTGCATATTATAAATTAGTTGCCACCTGATCTGCCATTAACATATTAAATTGACCTCTTAATGTATTTATTGACTATTTTATTTTACTATCTCCTGGGTTACATGCCAATAACTGCTCCTTCCTTTTAATTTCCTCTTCTAATTCCTTTCGCTTTTTCTGCAATCTATTTCTATATTTATTATTCATATCCAATAAAATTCCCCTCATAGAAGCCTTGCTGGTGTCCCAAACTATCTCTATAGGTGTCCCCTTATCCATATTCAAAGAAAAAAATTCCTTCATTTGAGTTTTACATTCATTTACATTTTGTTCAAATTTAAACAAATTCTCATTCGTCCTCCACGACCTCCTGGCCTCCTTTTCCCGCTCTAGCTCAATCCAAACCGGGCTGTGATCAGACAAAGTTCTAGAACAAATTTTAGTCTTTTTCATTCTGAAAAACAAATCATTAGTAATTAAAATAAAATCGATCCTAGAAAATGATTGATGTATATCAGAAAAAAAGGTAAAATCTCTCTTTTTCATTACGTTTTCGCATTACATCTCTCAGTTCTAAATCTTCCATCAAATCAAAGAAGGCCTTTGGCAATTTAACATGATTGGAAATATTTCTTCTTTTATCTTTCTGGATATCCATCACTCCATTCCAATCACCCGTTAATATGTAAGTTTTATAGTCCAAGATGTTATTCTTTTATGTAAAAACTTATAAAAATTTTCTTGTTGTTGATTTGGCGCATAAACTCCTATTAAAAGTATCTTTCTCCCCTCCAATAAAAGTTCGATAACGATATAACTTCCTTGATTATCCGCCTCAATTAATGTTGCAGATAAATTACTCTTTATATAAACAACTAGTCCATTCTTCTTTTCTGTAGCAGATGCAACAAAATTTTGTTGCATCTAATTTATTTATTTATTTATTTATTTATTATATTTGTATACCGCCCTTCTCCCGAAGGACTCAGGGCGGTTCACAGCCAATAAAAAACAACAGAAAACATATAATACATATAAAACAGCTAAAAACAGTATAGAAAACTTATTCAATTGATGGCCTAAAACTTTTAAATACAAATTTAAAACCCTGTTTAAAACCCCTGATTTAAAACCCCAGTTTAAAACTATGTTCACGCTAGTCCTGCTCTTCGAAACAACATCGTCTTCAGCTCGCGGTGGAAGGTCCGGAGGTCGGGTAGTTGACGAAGCCCCAGAGGGAGCTCGTTCCAGAGGGTAGGAGCCCCCACAGAGAAGGCTCTCCCCCTGGAGGTCGCCAGCCGACATTGTTTAGCTGACGGTATCCGGAGGAGGCCCTCTCTGTGAGAGCGCACCGGTCAGTGAGAGGCTACTGGTGACAGTAGGCGGTCCCGTAAATATCCCGGCCCTAAGCCATGGAGCGCTTTAAAGGTGATAACAAGTACCTTGAAGTGAACCCGGAAGACCACCGGGAGCCAGTGCAGACTATGCAGGAGCGATGTTACACGGGAGCCATAAGGTGCTCCCTCTATCACCTGCGCAGCCGCATTCTGGACCAGTTGGAGTCTCCGGGTACCCTTCAAGGGGAGCCCCATGTAGAGAGCATTGCAGTAGTCCAGGCGGGATGTAACAAGGGCATGAGCGACCGTGCATAAGGAAGCCCGATCCAGAAAGAGGCGTAACTGGCATATCAGGCAAACCTGATGAAAAGCTCCCCTGGCGACGTCATATGATCTTCTAAAGACAGCCGTGCATCCAGGAGGATGCCCAGATTGCGAGCCCTTTCTGTGGGGGCCAATAGCTCGCCCCCAATGGTCAGCGATGGAATTAGCTAACTGTACCGGGCCACCGGCATCCACAGCCACTCGGTCTTCGTGGGATTGAGTCTGAGTCTGTTCTTCCCCATCCAGATCCGTACGGCTTCCAGGCACTGGGACATCACTTCAACAGCCTCGTTGGGGTGGTTAGGGGTGGAAACATACAGCTGAGTATCATCAGTGTATAGATGACAACTCACCCCAAGACCACGGATGATCTCACCCAGCGGCTTCATATAGATGTTTATTTTATTTATTTTATTTATTTAATCACATTTTTATACCGCCCTATCTCCCGAGGGACTCAGGGCGGTTTACAGCCTGATAAAAACATACATATAAATACAAAATAAAACACCAGTTTAAAAAACTTATTAAATAAGGCCAAATATTAAAAATTGCGATAAAAATAATAAAACCCCGTTAAAACCAAATTTAAAATTTAAAATTCTAGTCCAGTCCTGCACAAATAAATAGATGTATCTTAAGCTCGCGGCGAAAGGTTCGAAGGTCAGGAAGTTGACGAAGACCTGGGGGAAGTTCGTTCCAGAGGGTGGGAGCCCCCACAGAAAAGGCCCTCCCCCTGGGTGTCGCCAGTCGGCACTGCCTGGCTGACGGCACCCTAAGGAATCCTTCCCTGTGAGAGCGCACGGGTCGGTGGGAGGCATTCGGTGGCAGCAGACGGTCCCGTAGGTCCCGTCTTTTCAAGGTGGTAGGGAAAACACCCTCCATCAAAGAAGCGTTCACAATTTTCTGGAGCCAGCCTTGTGTCACCTCCCGGGTGGCCAGTACCAACCAGGAGGGACACGGGTCCAATAAACATGTGGTCGCATTCAATCCCCCCATTAACCTGTCCATGTCCTCAGGAGCCACAGAATCAAACTCATCCCAGATAGTAACACCAAGACCTGCCTCCCTCACCCTGCCCGGATCTACCCAATCTGTGTCCAACCCTTCCCGAATCTGAGCGATTTTATCGAACAGATATTGTCCAAATTCCTCAGCTCGACCCTTTAAGGGATCCTCCACCGCTCCCTGATGCAGGGCAGCCGGGCGGTTATCTGCTGATGCAATGAGGTTGGAAAAATACTCCCGTTTTGCCACCCTCATCGCCACTAGATAGGTTTGAATTTGAGACCTAACTAGTGTCCGGTCAGATTCGGAGCGGCTGCCCTCCAGATACCCTCTAGGTGTCTTCTCCGGCGCTTCATCTCCCTCAGCCCCTCGGAGTACCAAGGGGCTAAACGAGATCGGCACCGGGTCAGAGGCCGCAAAGGCACGACTCGATCTAGAGCACCAGCTGCCGCCCGATCCCAGGCGGCGACCAGAGCTCCAGCCGAGTCGTGGGCTAAATCCTCAGGGAATGGCCCAAGCTCCGTCTGGAACCTTCCAAGGTCCATCAGGCGCCTGGGACGGAACCAGCGAGTCGGTTCCGTCTCCCTGTGGCGGGGATCGGCAGTTCGAAAGTCCAGCTGAAGGAGCGAATGATCTGACCATGACAGGGGTCTGATAACTAACTCCCCTAATTCCAGATCATTCAACCACTGTCCAGAGACAAAAATCAAATCCAGAGTGTTTCCCCCGATGTGAGCGGGGTCGTTCACTAACTGGGTCAGGTTCAAGGCCGTCATGGAAACCATGAACTCCCGAGCTGATGTGGATGCTATCCCCACCAACGGCAGATTGAAATCCCTCATGACCATAAGCCTGGGGGTCTCTACTGCCGTCCCAGCGACCACCTCCAACAGCTCAGGCAGGGTTTCTGTCATGTAGCAAGGAGCCAGGTACGTGATCAGTAAACCCACCTGAACCCACGGCCCCACTTCACAAGGAGGGACTCACATCCGGTTATCTGTGGCACAGTGATCTCCCTCGGCTCAAGACTCTCGTTGATAATAACCGCCACTCCCCCACCCCTACCCTGGGCCCTCGCCTGATGGAATGCACGGAAACCCGGTGGCACATCTCTACAAGAGGAACACCCCCCCCCTTCCATGCCCAACCTAATTATTAGGTATGTTTGCCACCTTTAGTTATTTATAAAAATAATAAAGGCAGAATATAAACATTTAAAATCTTTGCAAAAGGCAAAGAGCATTCTGTAATACAATTTTATTTTATTTGCATAGCATTGGCATAAGGAGGTTTCCATGTATTTCTGCATACTTCATATATTTTTTTAAAATTGAGATATGATGCAGGTCACTTAGTTATCAAAAAGACTGTTGCTGGTTTATCTGTTTGGTCTCCTGCTTTGTTATCATGGTGGATGGTCCTCTTGCAGATTCCTGTTTTTTCTTTCTTCCAACATGTTTTATCTTTAAACTATCTTGGATTCAGCCCTGCAGAAAGACCACCACTCTGAAAAATATAATTCATGGCTGCTCTATATTCTGCCAGTATTTTTCAGAGCTTTGTCTTGTATGAATGAATTTTTATTTTTCTATTTTTTTAATTTTTCTATCTATATTTTTTATCAGGACCTGGGCATATAACTATAACTGTTGATTACAGCCAGTGTAAAATAGTAATTAAGGTGCTTGAGAGACCCAAGTCCTAGTTCTCACTTGGGTATTGTTGTGGAAAGATGAGACACAAGCCAGCTCTTCTGGGAAGGAAGGGTCTTTATTAATGCGCAGGTTCAGGAAACAGAACAAAGCTGAGAGTCTGAACAAAGTCAGGGGACTTCCAATGGGGCTTTATATACTGTTCTGCTATGTATAAGCTGCGTATACATTTCTTAGCATGTTACACTCCATATATGGTTATAATTCCAAGAACTGAATATTGGGGAACTGATACCAGACATGGGGGAGGTAACACAAACATGTTCATAGTGATACCAGGATGCAGCTAACGCCTGCAAGCAGAATATGGCTATCTGAGCTCAGCACATTTATGGGTGTATCTTGGCCTCGATATGGTCCTACATCAAGCTGAGAAAGCAGTTCCCTTAATATAGCTGACAAGGCATTTCCTCAGGCGGGGAAGTCATGCTTGACCAAAGTTTTTCCCCGGGCTTGGGACCTTTGTTCGTAACAGGGTTTTGCAGGCCACCTTAGTATGGTCAGTTAGATGACTTTGGGCTAGTTCCTCTCTCAACGCAGGAATAATGGTTTACCAACCTCATTGGACCTCATGATAGATTACAGTCTGTAATTCTCAATGGTGGATTGTTCATGATGGAGAATGAATAGCCTCTGTGTGGGAGTGCGTGTGTATGTGTATAATAAAAAATAAAGGCTATTCAATGCCACATGCTGTTAAATTAAATGCTATCTAATTGCAGTTTCGGTTGATTTAATGCTTTGTATTGATCTCAGTTGGAGGGCTTAGTGGTTAATTTTCCATCTCTGTCATCTGCCCCATGTCAGTTTTTCTTTTGCCACTATTTGCGTTTTCTTTCAAGAAATATTGAAGTAGTTAGATTATTGTTTCCTATTTTAGTGTTTCTTAATTTTGGTAAATTTTTGAAATTTTTATTTGACATTTCCACCATTTGGTCATATGTCTAATTTCCATTTCCAATATGCATTTTTTAAATTTACATTATCCTTCAGGTTCCTTCTCTGTTTTTTAAGACTTGGCCTCAACTCATTTAGGGCTTCAAAGGCTGAACTTAGAATTTTAAACACAGCCAAAATATTAATTGGCTGATTGTGCACCTGCTGTACATGACTAGAGGAAAATAATCCATATTTTGTTCATTTAACATTTCCAAACACACTCCCTAAGCCAGATAGTTGCTAAAATTCCATGGATCCAGAAATAACTTGGACTGCATCTCTGGGAAAGGCTGTAGTTGGTAATCATAAAGTATCCCTTAGCATCTGAGGAAATTGGTACATCCAGGGCCACCTTCAAATTGTCTCTTAAAATAATTTACTTGGGTTGAATTTCAATTTATTTCCCCTGACTTGTTCCTAATTTGTAAAGTTTACTGCCTCTCTTGGATCCCCAGATGTGAGCCAAATGTAATACACATATTAAAGTTTTGGGGTTTTTTTAATAGAAATTTTCTTGGATTAGTTGCTTATTTTAGCTGCATTATTGTTTGTCAGCTACCCAGAGTCCTTTGGTATTTGGAGTAGCCTTGAAATGCCATTAAATACCCATACATTTCATTCCAAAGCTTGAAGAATAATTTCATTCTATGTTAAAAACAGCATGAGATGAAATTCACATTTTGTGGAATAGAATGTGGTTTCTTTAATAAAATGAGAGCAATAATCAAACAAATAGTTGAATTCACACCTTTATTCATATGAATATGAATTTATTCATATTATTTGTGCTTAATAGAAGGTATGAAAAGTTTCAAAACAAGAACCATATTATTTTCCTGTTTTTAGCAGCAAAGGCTCTGATCGCTTACCATTGGAAATATCTGGATAATCTTGCTTGAGAAAAAAGTATTGGATAAGGTTTATTCTTTTACCCAGCTTGAGAGATTTCCAATAACATCCACCAACTTAAAAAACAAAATAGGAAGTCATTATTGATAGGATTTTATCTGTTTTATAAAGGACAAAATGACTTCCATAAGAATGTATGGAAAATTTAAATGGAATGTAAAAGCTGTTGTATGTGATGTAATGTATAGAAACTTAATGTCATTGCTTTGAAATGGTCAGCCATATAAAGAGCTAAGGCAACCTTTCCAAAAAGAAACACAATATTTTATTGCTATAATTATTTATTTATTTATTTATTTATTTATTAATCACATTTATATACCGCCCTATCTCCCGAAGGATTCAGGGCGGTTCAACAGGCAAATAAAAAACATATAAGTACAGATTAAAATAACAATTAAAAAACTTATTCTACAAGGCCGAATTATTAAAAACAGTATAAATAATAAAACCCATTTAAAACCAATAAATTTAAAATCTAATCCAGTCCTGCGCAGATGAATAAGTGTGTTTTAAGCTCGCGACGGAAGGTTCGGAGGTCCGGAAGTTGACGAAGTCCTGGGGGTAGGAGGGTGGGAGCCCCCACAGAGAAGGCCCTTCCCCTGGGCGCCACCAGACACTGCCTCGCTGACGGCACCCTGAGGAGTCCCTCTCTGTGAGAGCGCACGGGTCGGTGAGAGGTATTCGGTAGCAGTAGGCGGTCCCGTAAATAACCCGGCCCTATGCCATGGAGCGCTTTAAAGGTGGTTACCAAGACCTTGAAGCGCACCCGGAAGGCCACAGGTAGCCAGTGCAGACTGCGCAGGATAGGTGTCATACGGGAGCCACGAGGGGCTCCCTCTATCACCCGCGCAGCCGCATTCTGGACTAACTGCAGCCTCCGGATACCCTTCAAGGGGAGCCCCATGTAGAGAGCATTGCAGTAATCCAGGCAAGATGTCACGAGGGCGTGAGTGACCGTGCATAGGGCATCCCGGTCTAGAAAGGGGCGCAACTGGCGCACCAGGCGAACCTGGTAGAAAGCTCTCCTGGAGACGGCCGTCAAATGATCTTCCAGAGACAGCCGTTCATCCAGGAGGACGCCCAAGTTGTGCACCCTCTCCATCGGGGCCACTGACTCGCCTCCAACAGTCAGCCGTGGACTCAGCTGACTGTACCGGGATGCCGGCATCCACAGCCACTCTGTCTTGGAGGGATTGAGCCTGAGCCTGTTTCTCCCCATCCATCATTGCATTGTGACATCAACATAAAACTTTTTTTTTTTGGTGAAGTCTAGGAGAGATTTGTGTGTTTACCCAATATCAGAAGGACCACACTGGGGTTGAGGGGAAGAGCAGTTAGAGAACTTCAGCCACAGATTGGAAGAGAAGATTTAAATGAACAAAGAAGTGGTTGGGTTTAATTTTGTAGAACTAGGTGGCTTTTCAACCATGAGTTATTGTGGTATTTGGCTTTTCAACCAATAGTGGTATTGCTGGCCAAACCTTTTAAGAATCCCCAGTAAGTGGTGGAAGTGAGATAGTCACTTACAGAGAAGGTACATCTGTGTACAATCTCTAGTCAGTCCCCAGCATCAGAAGTCTTCAGGATCTTTCAAAGCAGGGCTAGGAAATCTCCTTGGAGGTGATCTCAGCTAGTTAAAGCCCGTAAAATAGGGCTGTTCTCATATTGTGCACAATATTGGAAAAATGAAGAAACACTGCAAGATGAAGAGATAATTAGGAAGATGCGGATTGTGCAGAAATTTACTTACATTGAAAATAAAACATAAAGAAGACGCAGAATATTATCAAACACAGAATTTATTTTACAGTGGTTGGAAAAAAAAGGGGTGGAGATTAAGAATGTATTCTGTATTGTTAAGCAAGTTAAATATCCAGACAATACAATGCTCTGATTTGGCAGTGAAGGTATTTTCAATAGGTTGTGTTGGATCTTCTGTTTTTTATGGGGAGCTTGATTGTTTTCTTGCCGACATTTCATTACCCAAATACATAACCTCATCCGTGCTTGATGATGCAGTGGTGTTCATATACAAATGTCCTGTCCTGTCATTGTTGGTGAAGTGTTCTTGGTGGTTCGTTGATTAGGCTGTTTGCTTGGTTCTCTGAGTTGGTAGTTCCTTGATTGAGGTATTGTTTACTGTTATTGGGTAATAAAATGTCTGCAAGAAAGCAACTACGTTTGGAGAACTCCAGGGACCCCTTGGGGCTCCTTGCAGTTCAACTCTGAGCGGCAAGTATTCTCTTTTATTGATATTTTTGTGCTCCAGTGAACACAGCTCAGTTTTGTAAAAAGTTGATTTTTTTTTATTTTGTCACAACAGTATAAACAAGCATCAACATAAAATAACTACATATCATATAAGCATATATATAAGCAAAAGTATGTAATAATTATATTAATTTGATATAATGAAAGGAAACAATAGGACAGGAACAGTAGGCACTTTTGTGCTCTTATGCACGCCCCTTATAGTCCTTTTAGGAATGGGGTGAGGTCAATAGTAGACAGTTTTTGGTTAAAGCTTTTGGGATTTTGAGAAGAGACCACAGAGTCAGGTAGTGTGTTCCAAGCATTAACAACTCTGTTACAGAAGTCATATTTTCTGCAATCAAGATTGAAGCGGTTAACATTAAGTTTGAATCTATTGTTTGCTCTTGTATTTCCTGTGTATATCTTTTAATGCAACCAACACTGCAACTTTGGGGTGTAGATTAGGATGTAAATGCAGAGAAGTGGAAAGAATAAAATCATTCGCATTTTAAGGAAGAAGTTCAAAATACATTTGAATAGTTCCTTGAAAGTAACAAGGTTTTAAGAACTTAACTAGATGAATAATTGTAATGCATGATGAAGGAATCAAATCAATTTTCGTCTTGCCAAAGAGCGGCACCCTCTGCTAGCATGAATATATCAGTGCCTAATGCATATATTTTGGGAGATTCAGTATTCTTGCTCTGAATGTATGATAATTTTGGAGATCTTCCATGGTACCAGGGGCCATTTGTAATTGCTTATGCCCCCAACGCCAGTTCAGACACAAAGGCTTATATAATTGGGCTCGGAAGGCCTCTAGTTCATGCCACATAATTACCCTGACCAGCTCAGTGGCACTCTGATGCAGCATTTAAAAACTTCATACCACTGACACAATGGTATTTGGATCTAATTAGACTTTAATTTGATGTCAATTTAAATTAAGAGGCCTTGCACATACTAGCCCATTGTGACTTGGGTAATACTAATCTCAATCAGTAGGCTGAATACAACATGAAGTCAGATTCTCACAGAATCTGTGACAGGGGCAACTTGACACTGTAAATTAAAATTACTAAATTCCAAGCAATTGATGTGTGTGACCCCCAGGCTATAACAGGATAGGTCATTAAATGCAATCCATAGAAATTGAGCTGAGAAGCAGACTGTAATGAACCAGGGAAGGAAAGCAAAGTGCTTTGTTAGCAGGCTGTGTAGGTGGGAGCAAGCAAGAAGCTTTGCAGTGAAAGAAATAACTTGATGAATGGATGTTTCCCATGTTTGTTCAAAACAGCCTGAAAAATCATGGCACCCAAGCTTTGCCCATTAGGGCAAAAGGATGAAAGAAATAACATAAAACCCCAGTTATTATCTTTACAGATGCAACGGTTAATACATTTCTGGTTACTGAAATTAAACATTTTTTATTCCCTGTAATTGAAATGTGGCAGATATTTTCTTTCATGTTTTAATTTTAAATAGATGAGTATCACAACAAAAATTGAATGTCCTGTAGTCTTTCTGTATAGGAAAGACTATACATGATATGTATATGTGATTTGGCATGCAGTTACAAAATTACATCCTTTCTTTTGTTTGAAAGAAGCTATTACTTTGGCATGTCTTATGTTAAAAGTATTAAACGATGTGCCTGGTAAGGGTTCATAATTGAATCCAGAGTCTAGCAGGTAGCTATTGTGCTTTCATATTGATAATCTGCCTTGTGGTTTCTCAAAATAGTGAGGATGGTACTGTAGGTACTTAAAATCATCACTGAATTTTCTGTAACATGTTTAACTGTGGTTCTAACTTCTTCCTTTCAAGCACTGTGACTTCAGCTGTTTTCACTGTGGGAGACAATGTGGTTTCAGGTAGCGATGATCGTACTGTGAAAGTTTGGGACTTGAAAAATATGAGATCACCCATTGCCACTATTCGCACAGACTCTGCAGTAAACAGGTAAGATATACTTCATTTAATCTGGAAGGCATTTGTTTAACAAAAAGTGGTGCTCAGATCACAGGATAATTTAAGGTTTAATAGAAAATAGTAGAAAACAGCTACTGCTTTGAAATGCCCATTTTTCTTAATTCCTTCCTGAAATGCATTGTTGAGGGGCCATGTCTTTGGCATCAATTGTTTGAAAAATAGCATTCTAGTGTGGCAGTTAAGGACTGACTTTGTCTAATCAGTTGTGGTATTTTGTAACTATGGTTGCTGTTCTAGCCTCTTCTGTATAAGAGAATTATGAATGATGAAGAGTACAAATACTGTATAATTGAGAAGGGAAGATAATATGGATTTGCGGTTTGAAAGGCTGTTTTTGGATTGATATCCCATTTTTCTTCAAAACAACCTGAAAAAAAAACATGGCAACGAAGTTTTGTCCATTACGGCAAAAAGCTTTATAGCCTTTTGAACCATTTTTGCAGTAAAAGCAGACCAGGCTCTTAAATTAATGCAAATTGATTACTTTTTTTTTTTTTTTTAGTATTTGGGGGTGGAATGTTTGTGATCTGCATGTTCATCGCCTTAGGTTCCTCACATTTTGTTGATTTGAAGAATTTAAATGCAAAGGATCTACTGTGTTTCTCTGAAAACACGACCCACCCCAATAATAAGCCCAACCCTAATTTTTTGGGGGTGGGCCTAATATTGCCCCTACCCTGAAAATAAGCCCGGAGGGATGGGCATGGTCAGCATGAGTGACGGCACGGGGGTGGGGGGGGGAAGAAACTCTCCGGCTGCAGCTGCAACCTGCTGGCCCCTTGGGGCAGCGCAGATACCGCTTTTGCCCTTCTCTTTCTGAGCACAGCACTTCTGCTTGTTGAGTTTGCAGCAAGCTGCTTTGCTTTTTCCCTCTTATAGGGAAGCTCACGGGAGGCTTTTTGGCTCACAGGAGAAAAATGGGGTGGGGGATTTTCCTGCCTGCCAGGCAGGAAAATTCCGCTCCCCATTTTCCTCCAGTTCGCCAAAAAGCCTCCATTCTGAACACTGAAAGTTTGGAATAGAGGCAATGGTGTGTCAACGGCACGTCCAGCTCACCGAGTCTGGCCTGCTGCACCTCAAAAACAGTAAGTCCACTTCGAAAATAAGCCCAAGTGCTTATTTTCAAGTGTAAAAGAAAATAAGACTCGGTCTTATTTTCTGAGAAACCTGGTATTTACGCTAGTGTTTTCTCAATCTTGGCCGCTTTAAGGTGGATGAAACTGAAATCCACTCATCTTAAAGTTGCCAAGGTTGAAAAACCCTGATCTCCATAGCTAAAGTACTTCAGATGAATTGATGCAACTTTTCTATTCATGGTTTTGGTAGAGAACCCTAGTGCTCACTCCATTAAGTACTAACTTGAGAGGGTTTTCTTTCCTGAGGGAGAAATTGAGTGTGAGCTTCAGAGGGATTTTTATATTATTTTTTTGTCCTTAGCAAAAGACTATGGGGAGCATCTGGTGATGTCTTTGTGAATGTCTATGATACCATCAGCGCCAGAAACAACCAATTTTTTTGTAGAAAATAAAATTATATATGTGGGAACTGTGTGTAGCATGAAATTCCAATTAAATCACTTTCAGTGGCCTTGAACTACTGTCAATTCCTGGCAGGCTGTCTAATTTTTTTTTTTTTTATCTCCTCTGCACAGGATTAATGTTTGTGTCGGCCAAAAAATCATTGCCCTTCCACATGACAACCGACAGGTTAGATTATTTGACATGTCTGGAGTGCGATTAGCACGTCTTCCTCGCAGCAACAGACAGGTAGCAGAACTTTAGCTATTTCTTTAACATCTCTCTCATTCTTCCCTTGAGTTGTTTTTCTGCATGTTACAAAATATATATTATAGTTGAAACATAGCGTGTTGTTGCAGTAAATCATCCAGTTGCCATTAAAACTAAAAACACGTATACTCTTACAGATAGATACAACCCTTGAATTACAACCCTAATTGAGTCCAGAATTATTGTTGAAGTTATTGCCATCATAACTTGAGGCATCAGTTACAACCATTTTTTACAATGGTCATTAAGTGAA
Source organism: Ahaetulla prasina (assembly GCF_028640845.1). NCBI lineage: Eukaryota > Metazoa > Chordata > Lepidosauria > Squamata > Colubridae > Ahaetulla > Ahaetulla prasina. The sequence continues at coordinate 135,545,528 of NC_080542.1, read as the reverse complement.
TGCTACAGTCATTAGGCAAATACTGCATTTAAGTGAATCCATTTCCTCCAGTGGGTGACTTTGCCAGAAACTGGAAGTAAACACTGGGAACACACAAAAAGAATTACAACTTGTTTGGTCACTTAACTGCAGGACGCTGCAAATGGTTGTAAAGGTGATCCGGTTGCTATGTGCCCAAAATGTGATCATGTGACAGTTGTACATGTGGCACTTGTAACTTCAAAAATGGATCATAAGTAGTTCATAAGGAAATCATATTTTAAAATGGGTTTTAGGCAACTGGTTATATGTCAAGGACTACCTGTAGCATATATTAATTGGTATCTTGCAAACTAAAAATCACTGGGTTGAGACTCAGTTTGGACTTAATTCTAAATGTCCTCAACTTTTAAAGCAGTGGTGGGGAGCCTCTTGGTGCCAGTTAATATTTTTAGGAGCCTAAAGGTTGCAGTGAACAGTGATGCGAAGTGGACAAGACTGATATTTTTGATTTTCTCCTTGAAAGCTTGTAAAGGTTTTCTTTAAATTTTATTGGCATGGTAAAGCATGGACACTATGGACTTAAGCTTCAGCCTGTTGGCTATTCCTTACCTCAAAAGGGCTGGAAATTATGCTATGGCTATGCAGTAGTATTAGTGAAAGGTCTTAGATTAAGGAAATAGGATTCAGAGATTGCTCATTCATATTGTAAGCTCTAAAACAATGTTTCTCAAACTTAGCAAATGTAAGAGGCGTAGATTTCATTTCCCATAATTCCTCAGCCAGCCATACCATTAGGATCACTATATGACAAATCCCTTGTCCCAGATGAAGAGTAATAGACCAGCTACCTGAGTCCTCACAGTGATGCTCCTGGTGATAGAACAGGTTGGAACTATCTCATTACAGAGATGCAGTTGAAAGTAAATCTGATTTCTTCCAGAGCCAGTTGAAGCTGTTTTTATTTAATAAGTTTCTTGGATACACTAGAGACTGGCATTGTCCTGTTACTTTTTTCCCCAGTTCCTATTTTTAATGTACTGAAATCTTAAATAAGGCAATAACTGCTTGAAATGCTTTGTGAATGGTGAAAAACCCTACTTTGTGCCATTAAAATAAAAATAAAAATAGGCTTTGATTTTGTTTTTGTTAGACTTGCAAGTGCATGAGGTTGTTTATATGATGTTTGTTTATTTTCTTATTTTTATATTCAGCTTTGTGCTGAAACTCAAGTGGTTTATATGAGGTCACCTATATTTTTATTCTCACCACAACCCTGTGAGATAGATTGCACAGAAAGGTGATGATTGGTCCAAAATTTCCTCAAGAAGTTGAGAACCTGGTTCTCCTTAGTTTTAGTCTAACATTTCAGTTGTGTATATTGCTTGCCATTGTATAAAACTGTTAAAACATTGAATTTGGACTAAATTGGTCAATTGAGTTAAGTCATTGTAATAGCCAAACCATCTCTTTCACAAAAGAATTTTTTTCAAGGCTTTTTAACATACTACGTTGGAATTCAACTTGTGGTTTGTAAATATATATATATATATATCTAATTTGATATATAGGTTTTTGAATGTATCACTACTTCATGTGCTTTTACATCTAAAAAGCACAGTGTATTAAATCTGACGTACAGTGTTCATTTTGAGAACTGCGGTTACAATACACTAGGTTGAGGAAGGATGCTGTACATTTTTAATTATGCTGTGGACATTCTATATGCATAGAGTTCAGCCCAAACCAATTTTCAAACCAGATCTTTGAAGTTTATTTCAACATACAACTACTAACCAGAGCATATAAAACATTTGCTAGACCAATTCTAGAATACAGCTCGCCTGTCTGGAACCCTCACCACATTTCTGATATCAATACAATTGAACATGTCCAGAAATATTTTACAAAGAAGAGTTCTTCGCTCCTCTGAAAACAACAAAATACCTTATCCCACCAGACTTGAAATCCTAGGCTTAGAAAACTTAGAACTCCGTCGCCTTCGACAAGACCTAAGTTTAACTCATAGAATCATCTATTGCAATGTCTTTCCTGTTAAAGACTACTTCAGCTTTAATTGCAATAATACAAGAGCAACCAATAGATTTAAACTTAATGTTAACCGCTGTAATCTAGATTGCAGAAAATATGACTTCTGTAACAGAATCATCAGTGCTTGGAACACTTTACCTGACTCTGTGATCTCTTCTCATAATCCTAAAAGCTTTAACCAAAAACTTTCTACTATTGACCTCACCCCATTCCTAAGAGGACCATAAGGGGCGTGCATAAGCGCACAAATATGCTTACCGTTCCTGTCCTATTGTTTTTCTTTTTTCCCCCTTCTTATGTGTGTGTGTGTGTGTGTGTGTGTGTGTATATATATATATATGTAGGTCTTTGGTTGTTCGGGTTTTCTCCCGTGTAAAATTGGAAATGTCTTGGCGACGTTTCGACGAAGTCTCATTCGTCATCTTCAGGCTTCAGCTTCGTGCTTCTGGGAGCAATGTGTGATCGCAGCTGTTTCTTCCTTTTAACTGCTAGTGGGGGTTTGAACTGATTGGGTGGGAGCTTGGCTGTGCTCTGATTGGATGGAGGTTTTTTTGTGCTCTGATTGGCTGGGGGTGTGTCCTGTTTGGGTTTGTTAAATGAGACAGTTGTTAAATGAATTTTGCCCCATTTTATGACCTTTCTTGCCATTCTTGTTAAGTGAATCACTGCAGTTGTTAAATTAGTGACATGGTTGTTAAGTGAATCTGGCTTTCCCATTGACTTTGCTTGTCAGAAGGTCACAAAAACTGTTCACATGACCCTGAGACACTTCAACCGTCATAAATATGAGTCAATTGTTAAGCGTCTGAATTTTGATCACATGATCATGGGGATGCTGCAGTGGTCATAAGGGTGAAAAATGGTCACAAGTCATTTTTTTTCATTGTCATTGTAACTTTGAACGGTCATTAAATGAACTGTTGTAAATTGAGGACTACCTGTATGGCTTGATTTGCTTAGTAAATACCATATTTTTGGTGTATAAGATGCACTTCCTCCCCCATTTAAAGTGGGTGGAAATGTCTGTGTGTCTTATACAGTGAATGTTGCTGAAGCCCGCCCACCTGCTGGCCCCCACCCTTCCGGCCTCTGCCTCCCAGCAATTTGCCTCCTTGCAGCAAACAGCCTGGTCAGCTTCAGCAAAGCCTGATTTAGCATGAGCAGCTAATTGGCAGTTGGATTTTCCTCCCAGAATACTGCCTGTTAGCTATACCAGGCTGCAGGGATCGCCACCACCCATCACTGCTGTCGTTGCCCATTGCCGTTGCCACCTATCATCGCCTCCATGAATCCCATTTTTGGCCTCTGGAAGCCCCATTTTTAGCCCATTCCAGTGGCGGGGATCACTGCTGCAATCTAACCGCACCACCTGGTATGGGCTGAAAATGGGACATGGGGAGGCTGAAAATGGAAGTGTGGAGGCCGAAAATGGGACACACGGAGGCCAAAAATGCGGACGCAGAGACAATGATAAGCATCAGCAGTGATAGGCGGTGACAGTGGCAATCCCTACAGCCTAGAACAGCTGATATGTGGTATTCTGGGAGGCAAATCCAATGCCAATCAGCTGCTTGTGCTAAATCAGGCTGTGCTGAAGCTGAGCAGGCTGTTTGCTGTTTGCTGCAAGGAGGCAAATTGCTGGGAGGCAGAGGCAGATTTTTTTTCTTGTTTTCCTCCCCATAAGCTAGGTGCGTCTTATAGTCCGAGCGTCTTATAGTCTGAAAAGTACAATAATTAGAACTTAAAAAAAATATTCAGAGAGCTTAACTTTCTATTTTTCTTTGTTCTAATGCTATATATTTTTTAAAAACCTGAACAACTATGTTTTCAAACTTTTTGAGGGACTCCTTCTCCTCAGATTTCCAAACCGAGACTCCATGATCCTGGAGCCCTTGTAAGTACATGCCAGTTGCCAAGTGCTCAGATTTTGTCATTATGTGACTGTGGGATACCAGTTGCAGGTCACTTTTTTCAGTGCTTCAAATTATTGCTAAAAACTATCTGTATGGCCTAACAAGAGAGGGAGAAAAAAAAAACCCAAGCAAAGTCTAACACTTTGTTCTCTTTGTTTTCCCAGGGTCATAGAAGAATGGTTTGCTGCTCAGCATGGAGTGAAGATCATCCAATATGCAACCTCTTCACTTGTGGATTTGATCGCCAGGCTATTGGATGGAACATCAACATCCCTGCTTTGCTTCAGGAAAAATGAGAAGTTCTCCTCATGTTTCCCCAGTTTTATTGTCACAGACTTTGTGCAGACTTTCCTGTAAGCTGCAGTCAGTCTAAAAGGCGCACTTTGAAAAGGGCGGTGGGTGGAATTGCAAATATTGTTACTGCATTGTGCACAGTTGCATGAAATGTACAGAAAAAAATGTGACCTTTTCAAAGAAGTTAGGCCAATGTTTCTGAACCGTGGCAACATTAAAGTGTGTGAATTTCAACTCTCAGAATTCCCCAGCCAACATAGCTAGCTGGGGAATTCTGGGAATTGAAGTCCACACATTTTAAAGTAGCCAAGATTAAGAAACATTGAATTAGGTTCTTCTGTATGAACTTTTTTTATCTTGATATCCACTGGTGTCTAGAAGGACACTTAGCTTTCCTATGGAGCATATATGTTTGCAGTTTACTCATTCTAGTTGAACGTTAGGGCATTAAGTTCAGCTTAAATATGATTCTATGTACTTCTCATGAAAAATATATAGTTCACCTTTCCCCCATCACATTACACATTTGCCCTGTGGATAAAAGAGAATATAAAGTTACTCTTTAAGATGAAGGAGGGAGCAGTTTGCTACAATGTATAGCTGAGCTTTTCTTGCATCTATATACAGTGTGTTCTGAAGACTCAAATATAGTATTAATTTCAACTCCTAGCATAGCTTAGTTACTGAATTAAAACAAGGGTCAGGGAAGAAAACTATAAATATCTTTATATATCACATATAAAATGTTGGATTGCCATATTGGGAATGAATACTCCTGTACGTTTCAAGACCTATTTAAATTATTACACTCCTGGTCTGAGGAACCTCTGTGTCAGATTCTCACAAGGCAAATGACAATATTTTACAATCATGCAAATCTGAATAAGTTCTTAAAGCACTTTAGTTTAGATATAAACCCCAAATGTCCAGTTACATTTCCTGGAGAATGTGAGACTTGTATCTAAGAAGGATTTCCTTACTAGGTTTTTGTGAATATTTTAAAGCTGGTGAGTAAATCTTGTTATTTTATTTTTTTTTATTTTTTTTAAAATACACCAAGGTTTTAATGTAAATTGACATAATTCTCTTTGAGCCAAGGACAGCGCAAAGCCATGTCCAAGCATTCTGCCATACAAGGGGCATTGCCTCTCTCCCTTCCCTCTCTCACTTAATGACTATTCTTGGAAAGAAGAATTTTATGGGGTAGATTGCTTGCACCACCAATTTTAAACTAAATTACCAAAGATTACCAAATTTTAAACTAAATTTTAAACTAAAATTGGAACGAGTTTAATAAAACTTTACTATGCTGAAAAAATCAGCTTAAGAAAAATATAGTCTCTGTTCAACACAATTCTCTAGTCCTTCCTTAAATTTCACAGGAGCACATGCTAAGTGGGCATTATCCTATTTACATTGTGCTGCCGGATTTCCATATTTAATTCATATTTGCAAGAGCATTTGGTAGCCACCAGTTGGAAGAAAAGTCTGAAAGTTGTACTTGAAGTTCTTTCACAGATGAAAACAGAAAATTTCTTTACTGTCCATTATTGTCCCCAGAGTGGCATGCAAATTGCTTAACAAAATTTTTTAAATTAATTTCCATAAATCAGAGATGTAGAAAGTATAGCTTGCGGTGGTGGTGGGGGATTCATATAGCATGCCAAGATCTGCTTTGTGGCCCAACAGAGCTCTTTTTTGAGTAAATGGTAAAAAAAAATTGTGCCCATTTGATGGTATTTGAAACAGAAAATGGTATCTTAATCCTTGCATATGTTTGAAAACACTTATTCCATCTCTTTAAGCTTTGTGACTACCTCCCATACAAGCTGCAGGCCCCATCCATTTTTAAAAAGTTGGCTTTGACATGCTATATTAACCTAGATGTGGCTCTCAATTTCAAGTCCTGCGGTAGAGCATCGTGAGTTATTATTGCTTCAATTACCCCATTTTTCTTTGGCTAACGTTGTCTTCCAGTAGTTCTGCAAAGTATGAATTTCAGAGGCAGTTCTACCTTGAGAACAAATAGGATGAGAGTCAAGGACACAATTTATGAGGTAACTAAAATCCTAGAAACAAGTAGAGATATAAAATCATAGAATATCCGTGTGGTTATGGCTATCTCAGAAGAGGGTTTAATTATTAAATGTATAGAATTTTAATGTTGCAGGTAAGGGGCTAATAAATGAGGTTTATGATGATTATCAAATGTAGATTGTTAAGCAAATAATGATCTACAAGAGCAAGACTTATATGAGCTATGAATAGCTTTGTTGTGTATTTTGGTAGTAGTAGTAGTAGTAGTAGTAGTAGTAGTAGTAGTAGTAGTAGTAGTACTATTTTACAGTGTTTGCAATGCAATCTCAGTCTTGCCAGATGGAGTGGAAACCTGCAGTGAGAGAAACAACCATATCATTTTGCCCTCTTGACTGTTTTTGGCTTTTGCACTGATGTTAGGACAAACCACGACAACAAAACATACATATGGGGTTATGTTGACAATGGCTTCTTGAACTCATATATACTTTGAGAGCAAGTTCCCTTAGTTGCTTGGCCTTGTGAAATCCCATTAGGGAAACCTGGTTTCATTTTATTGCAGTAATGTGAGTAAAGCAGTAAAGTTTTTTAAACCTTTTTAAAAAGGAAAGGAGTCTCTGCGGATTTTACTCTGCTAGCTGTTGCTGACTATAGGAGGTGGAGCTCATCTCTGTTTCAAGGCCATTGAGCCAGCGCTGTCCAAAGACATTTCCGCAGCATGATGTCACAGAGCGCTATAGTATGAGTACATACCATTTTTTAATAGAGTTATAACCCTGCCCACTCAGTGATGTCACATCTGCATTCCCTCCAGAAATGTTGTAATATCTTATTGCCTGCTCCAGAAATGCTTGTCTGTATCGATTGGGGGCGGCGGGGGTGATTGTTGATTGATAGCTGTTGACTATGATGCTATTGTCCCATCTCCAGAAGTACTTCTGATTGGTACAGAAAGTTTTGATTGACAGGCTGAGCACATGGTATCCTAGTCCCATCATTGTCACAATCATCACCTTTTATCAATAGATAAAAGGCACCACTTCCTCCAGCCAGCATTGACATGGGTGCAAGTATCCAGAAAGCTATTGATGTCGCTGCATATGAGGGAGCCAAGGAATAGCTCTACTTCCTTCAGGTCTTCACCACCAATGTTGATGGTTCCATCAGTTTGGGGGCCACATTCTATATATTCCATTTTATTGATGTTCAATTGAAATCCAAATTCACGGAGCTGTTCATTCCGTTACTGAGTTTGCTCTTCAAAGTCTTCACTTTCATTTGCCAAGAAGACATCATTGGTGTAGAAGAGCGAACATGGATGGGACGATTGGAGGTAAAACATCATACTGTTTATGCAAAGAATGAATACTAGGGGCAAAAGTGCCGATCCTTGATGCGCTCCGATATTGATGGCCAAGGGAGGCGATATTTCCATTGCACATTGGACCATGCTAGTGATGCTACGGTGATGGAGTTGAATCCACTGGACAGAGGCTTCAGGGGCATTGTGGGATTTTAGGATATGCCAAATGAGTTCGTGTGGGATGCGATCAAAGGCCTTTTCCAGGTCAAGGAATGCCATATGAATGGGCTTGGTGTTCTCACAGTTCTTCTCCAAAAGCAACCAAGCAGTGAGAATGGCATCCATTGTTCCACTCTCTTTCACAAAGCCACTTTCGTTTGGAGTAATGGATAATGCAGAGCCTGGCATCGATAACCAGTTCGATTAAAATATTTTCATGGTGTGACACAGGAGCTGGAACAGCCAATAATTTGAGCATTTGTTCACATCAACCTTGCCCTACCAAATTGGCACTGTAGTACTAGTTGCCCAAGCTCTCAGGGCTGCTCCCTCATTGATGACTTGGTTAAAGAGGGAAGCAACATTTGTGGCACCTTGGTGACTGAGGATCTTCCACACTCCAGGTGGAATGTCGTTGGGGCTGGTTTCCTTCCTATTCTTCCTCTTCATTGCATCTTGGACTTCCCTGATGATAATTAGTAGCACAGAGTCCAGAGACCAGATTGGCACTTCAGATTGAAGGGTGGTCAAATTCCTCATTCCTAATTTTTGAGAAGTAATCGCTCCATTTGTGGAGGATGGCAGGCGGGTCTCGAAAGAGTTGATGGTCCTCATCTATGTTCTTGACTTGGCCAATGTCCTGAGTGGCTTGATGATATGCATTTTATTTTCTTCTTTGGGCATGTCCAACTTATCATATATGGAATCGAAATAAGCAGCCTTGGATGTTGGTACTGCTCTCTTGGCAGCTGATTTTTGCACCTTGTTATGTCAAGAGATTTTTATCGGTGTCGGGCTGGAACCACACTTTTAATAGCCTCTTCTCCTTCACAGCTGTTTGCACTTCTTCATTCTTTCACCAAATTTGTTTATCGATGGCTCATTTCCCTGGCTTAGTGAAATTTGTAAAATTCAGCATTGGAAATTCAGCAAACAACTGATTGCCAATTTGAAGAAACACAAACAAATAGTAGTCCTGTCTCAGAATTGTTACATAGTACATAGAATTTATTGACGGTTGGATGAACAAGGAAATCTTCCTTATATTTTTATTATTTGGAGGTCGGTTCACATCAATATTCCTAATGACTTCGTTTTCGAAAAACCTACACATGAAGCTTCATTTGTCTGAGCAGTGCTGGCGTGCAAAGCTCCATTTTGTATGAGTGGTGGTGTGCCCACCAGTTGTACGGAATCATCCCCTCTCTCTCTCTACTAGTCCGCCAAGCCAGAAAGGTTGAGGACTACTATTTTACATGATAGCTCCTTTTAAAAATGATATGTACTCATACTCCTTACAGCCTGTAGCTAATGCATGATTTTATCTAATTTGGGGATTGGTTTGGGAAGGTAAGAATGGATTTTATTGGCATGGACTAGGCACATGATTTTTATGATTTTAAAATAAAATAGAGGTGCATGAGATTATCACTAGCTGCTATTGGCTAAAGGACCAACTTTTCACAGTGGAAAAAGTTTGTTCTTTCCTAAGCCATAACGTGGCTGGTTTTTGAGGAGCAAGCTAGTTGCTCAGCTGCTGCAATATCTCAAGGTTTTAATGGAGGTAAAAGAGCCGCCAAGGGCTGAAGCATTACTGACAAACATGGTTAATGGTCATACATTTCACATTTTATGATCGCCACCTCGAATGTTTTTAGCAACTATTGTGTGAGGGTATTTTAATTATGTCATATATTTTACTAGGAGGGGAAGTAATTGTTGCGTATTTTAAATTTGGAGACCTCATTTTAGAGAAGATGGCTGTATACTGGGCAAATCATAAAATGCAATGTTTGTCTGTCTTTTTCTCTATGTATACATGTTCTTTAAAGAGTGCACAATATTTTTTTGAAGATAAAAAAATGTAATTTTCAGAATCTAAAGAATCTTATTTTGATGCTTAAGATTTTGAAAACTAGCTTCTCTGAGGAAAATATCTTACGATGTATTTCAATGTAGAACCACTGTGTTTTTTTTTGTTTATATTTGTTTACTGATATTTGGTGATTGTGTTTTTCAGATGTTCAGTGTTTGTCCTTGTTGCAATCTGAAATGCCATTAAAATATTCAGCAGTTTCTGAATTTGCATTTTTAATAAGCTCCAAATGACACAATTTATAAAAGTTGTGTTCTGCTCTCCCAATATCCTGCCTTAAAAAAGTTTTTTTTATTTATTTCAATCTTACTGGAATTTCTTCCGCTATTAAAGAGAAAAACTAGATTGTAGAGAGTGCAGGAATATTACAGAAAACAATAGCCATGGGTATTGTTATCCCTTCTGTGTTGTAACACCTGTGACTATGAAATGCATGGTGTCATCAACCTGATTTTGACAAGGTTTGCTTCATTAATTGGCTTTTGGCTCAAGGCTGGAAAAACAAGTGTCATGCCATTCATATTTCTACATGTATTTTAAAATAGTATTTTTCATTAAAATGTTTAACTACAAAAATAAAAGCTAATCCAAACAAAAACTAAAAAGACATACTAAAAAAATAGAAAGAGGAATAAAAGGTATAAGAAAGAAAATAAAGAAACAAAAAAAAAATACAGAAAACAATTTTCTATCTCATCACAAGGCTAAACAGTTTCACTATCTCTTCACCACCTCTTATTTATCAAATTTAAAACTCATTATGTCATAATTCAATTCTTAATTACAGGCAAGTCCAATAAATAACATCTTTTTCAGTCCAGAGGTCAGCAAAAAGTCCAAATAGATCCCTAATAAATCACATTCTTTAACAAATTAAAAATTCACCATTCCACATCTCAATCCTTAACTCTAAGCAAATCCAGTACACATTTTTTTCAGTTTTCGGAAAGTCCAGAAAACCACACTCAAATAACACATTCCATTTTAACTCTGATTCAATAAGCCAACTTTATGTTCCTTCTTTTTACATTAAATCTTGCTATTTAATTCCATTCAGATGATCATACTTGTCTTGAATTTCTTCAGAATTTTAACAAGAGTCTTTTATAAGTTGAGTAAGAGGAAATTTTTCTGATTACTCTCTTGAACTGGTATTTTTATTTCCTTCTTAGTTTAAAGCCTTATTTGATTTTTTTTCTATAGCCAGTAATAAATTCTTGTTAATGTTATTATTTGTAATCATGCCAGATAGATTTTATTTAATTTTTTATTCTGTAAAAGTATCTTCTGATGTAACTGCTTCTGAAACAGTGTGTTCATAAAAACACACAATATAGCTGACATTGTTGATTCAAATCCTGTTGCTATTCATCATCAATATCTCTGAATGCTGTTATAAGTTGCTTATCTGGCAATGCCAGTAATATGGAAAATAAGTCTTTCGCCCCCACTTTCCCTTGAAAATTTATTCTTTCAAATTAATTTCAAAACCTTAATATTGAAAATCAAAATTCCAACATTTTGTAAGCTCTTAATGTGTTCAAAACTTTTTATAGCAAAAAAACCTTTCCTTTTTGCTGTTTATTTTGAATTTTTAAAGTTTTTAAAGATACAGTTTCAATGAGATACAACAAGAGCTATGGTGTCGCAATGGTTAGAATGCAGTACTGCAGTCAAATTCACTGTTCACTCCGTAAGTTCGATTCTGATTGACTGAAGATTGACTCAGCCTTCCTTCCTTCCAAGGTTGGTAAAATGAGGACCCAGATTGTTGGAGGCAATATGCTGCCTCTGTAATCTGCTTAAAGAGGGCTGTGGTATAAATTGTATTGCTATTTCTATTTCATTTGTTTTTGTTAAAACCTTCATTTGTCTAGTGTTTCCATTTTGAAGATGTCTTAACTTCTCCAAAATAATTAATAGGCAATTTCCAAAGATAGTTGGCAAAAATTGTGTGAACCAAGTAAAGACTCTGATTTGCTGAAGCAACAATAGCAAATTCCCTCATCTCCTGGGTCTCCCATCCTCTGGAAGTTGCTGCCTTGCAGTCTCCTTGTGAGGAATAACTATATGGAATGTAACAAGGATAATCTCTTGTTCCCTCTTTCTCCAGAGAAAAGTGAAGTAGCTTTTCTACTTGTCAGCTTCTTGTTCTTTAGCCACAATCCACAGAACCGACTTCAGTCTACCCTTTCTTCCTTGGAAGCTCTCATATCTCTAAATCTAAGTATTACAGAGAAGAATTGGAGAATGAAATACAGATACAGGTAGTCCTTGACTTACAACCACAATGGAGCCCAGAATTTATGTTGCTAAGTGAGAAATTTGTCAAGTGAGTTTTGTGCCATTTTACGACTTTTCTTGCCGCATTTGTTAAGTGAGTCGCTGCGGTTGTTAAAATAGTAACATGGTTGTTAAGTGAATCTGGCTTCCCCATTGACTTTGCTTGTCACATGATCCCGGGACACTGCAGTTGTCATAAATATGAGCCAGCTGTCAAGCATCTGAATGTAAATCACATGACTGTAGAAATGCTCCAATGGTCATCAGTGAGGAAAAAAATTATTTTATTTATTGAATTTATATTGCCAGCTATTTGCCCAGGGTGACTCAAGGCAGCTTACAGAATATAAAAGCACATTTAAAACAATAAAACCAATGAAACAAATAAATTAATATAGTATAATATAATAAAATCACCCCCCGCCCCAGCGACAGCAGATTACATGAGTCATTTAATGGGCTCCATCCCACTCTGGGTTCCCCAGGCCCGCTGGCAAAACCAGGTCTTCAGCGCCTTCTGGAAGAGTATTAGAGTGGCAGCCGTTCTGATGTTCCAGAGAGAGGGAGCCACCATAGAGAAGGCCCTTTTTCTGGGTCCCACCTGGTGTATCTCCCTCAGGGATGAGACCCGCAACATTCCCTGCCTCTGGTCAAGTCATTCCCTGGTCATAAGTCACTTTTTTCAGTGCTGTTGTCACTTTGAATGGTCACCAAGTGAACTGTTGTAAATCGAGGACTAGCTGTAGTTCTCAAGCATGACCGTCCCCATCATGATTGTAACTCATGAGGGGTGAAAATTGAGTCACCCACATGACCGACATGATCTTAGGAGGTTTTTTTTCAGCTACCATTAAGCAAAAGTCATGGACATTAAGTGAACCAATGGATCATTACCGGCTTGTTTTGCCAAAAATCCCAAGTAAATGCACGGTTTTGGCAAAACTGTCATAAAATACAGTCAAACAACCGTGAGACATTGTAAATAGTTGTAAATGTCGCCTGGTTGACAAGCACCCGAAATGCAATCACATGATGGTCACGGTGACTGTCGGAACTTTGAATCTGGGTTGTAATTACTCCTAAGGAAGTCTGTTGTAACTTCAAATAGTTGCTAAGTGACTGGCCATAAGGGCAGGTCTACTTGTAATTGAATGCCGTCTTTGGAAACCTAGTTCTGTTTAATATCTGATTATGGCTTCAGCCATGGATAGCAGGAAAAAAGGCCCACCTAGCTGTTGAAAGTGCTCTTCTCTGCGTTGCAAACTCCTCCTTGTACTCTGGAGGGTAAAATGTTAAAATTGCCTTTGACAAGTACTTCTGTACACTTCCATTTCTCTCTATATTCTGTGCAAACAAATCTTTAATTGCATCTTGCTACACAGGTTATGAACATCTTCCATGTGGTTTTTTCCCCCCCGTGTTACATGAAATTGATTTTTCTTACGTAAAGAAATGAGTCAAAGCATTGATTCAGTGCAATTTATTTTGATACAACAGTCCTTAGAGTATCACGAAACACTTAAATTACGGATATCACTTACAATGAGCCGAAGCCAGGACTGACAGCTGATCCAAAAGTTGTTGCATTCATGTAAAAATGAAATGTTAGGATTGCTATGGAAACATATTGCATAGTTAAACATTCTTTTGTGGAGATTTTTATTGAAGGGAGGGGATACAATTGTCATCAGTAACATATTGGAGGCCTTATGCTTTGGGTTTTTCAAGCAGCACAAGTGAGGTTTGGCATAACAAGTTACTTGAATTGAACATTTCAGTGGAATTCTTGCCAGTAGAAAAATGGGGCTGGAAACTGAACAAATGACACCATATTGTTCCTCTCTGCTTCTATTTAAGGCTTCTACTTAATTGTGAAAAAGCATTGACTTCTATTTGTTACAGTAAAAAAGAATTGCATGGAGACTAGCTGCCACGATTTCTAGAAAAGTATGAAAATGAGTACAGATCTTGTAGCACTTTTTCTAACTAACACATTTTATTAGATGGCAGGAGCTTTCTAAGGCTCCTTTGCCATATGCAGTAGGTTTCCATAGCAATCCTAACTCTTCATTTTTATATGAAAGCAACACTCTTTCGATCACTTTTTGCAGCTTAAAAAGCATATGCCTTCTAATAAAATGTGTTAGTTGGAAAAGGTGCTATCGGATTCCTGATTTTTTGTTACTGTAGACTAACACGGTTCTCCTATTTAGTATTTCGCGAGGGGCCAAACCAGCATAAATTTATCCAAATGCACACTATTTGCATATTTTAGCCAGATGCTAAAAATATTTTAAACTACAAATTTACATTTTAATATGGAATATCCATAACAGTTCTACTTGCATAAGGGATATATCTATGTGAAATCAATAGCTTGGCCTTCAATGAGAAAATAACATACAGTCCCGAATAACATGATGTGTTTTGTCCTATGAAAATTCTAATATTTTACAAGTTTTATTCAAATGCTATCCACTTCTTCAGTTTTCCCTTTATCCAAGCCCAAGAAAATGAAAGAATTGTAATGATTCTAAGCTCAGAGGTCCAATACTACACAATTTTAAATCCAGCAAATATTGGAATCAAATGCAAGATCTAAAAAGCAATAATCAAGATTCAATGCAGTATTTATTCGTTTATACTGAAGAAATTCAGAAAACAGTTGAAGAGATTCCTTACAGACAAAAGGATACATTCATATTTATATATTTCAGGGACAGAGGAAAATAATATACATTAATAGATAATGTACACATAGATTTTCATAATTACTTCCCTGTCCTTGTATTGTTTACTGTCTTCAAGAACGAGTTACTGTCTTAATAAAAATAAAATATCAGTTGCCATAGAAGTTTTGACAAAACCTATTGAGAACCAAAAACTTCAAGGGCTTCAAGGGCCTCTGTGGCTCAGACTGGTAAGACAGTCTGTTATTAACAGCAGCTGCTTGCAATTACTGCAGGTTCAAGCCCCACCAGGCCCAAGGTTGACTCAGCCTTCCACCCTTTATAAGGTAGGTAAAATGAGGACCCAGATTGTTGGGGGGCAATAAGTTGACTTTGTATATAATATACAAATGGATGAAGACTATTGCCTGACATAGTGTAAGCCGCCCTGAGTCTTCGGAGAAGGGCGGGATATAAATGCAAATTAAAAAAAAAGATAGCTCTAATTAGCAGACACTCCTTCTATATTTCTATCTTGCTAAAATGCTGCCCCGTCCTCAAAGAATTTGTTTTCTTCAAGAGAAAAGGCTTGAGAAAGTTTTACACAATGTAGAATGACTCCTTTCAAATTCTGTTTGCATATAATCACACCTTGTAGACTGGTTGGGTTGGGTTTCCACCAGATTGCTGCTGGAAAAATATACCTTACTTATCTGTTGCAGGTAGAGAACCAAAACACCATATTTATGGAATATGCTGAAATTAATAGGCTGTCACCCAACTGGGTTTTGGGAAAATGAGTTCCAATAAACTCACAATCCCAAAGATGAGAAACCACCCAGGGTGGGTAGAAGGCCAGAAGATGATCTAAGATTTATTTAGAATTCTATTTGTTTTAAGGGAGCTGCAAGATTCTTTGATGGATGGGAATATTATGGTCTGTTGATACCCTGAAGAAATTTAGCAGCAGGGAAGATGAGAAATTTGCAGAAGGAAGCTGCAAATAGTCTAGTTTTTCTTACTGTGTGTGTTCAGTACAGAGGTTAACTGACTACTGAGCATAAAATGTATGACAGGACAGTCCCAATCCAACAATTATTTATTGGGGCATGCAGAATTGATTTTTGTGTCTTGAATGAAGCACAAAGATCAGAAAGTAAGACTTGGTGCTCAAGGCTCAAGTGGTCTTGGTAGGTTTGCTGTATTACATTTATTATTTTACTAGGAAAAAAAAGAACTTTTTAAAAAATAAATATTTAAAACAGAAACATTGTCTTAGATTTGTTGAGTACTTAAACTAGTAGTGTATATGATTTTTCTCTCTCCATCTTTATGAGTGTGTATTTCAATTCAGGATTGTATCATTTTCAACAAATGCAGGGAATCAAAGTGAGGTAGGAGGCTTTTAGTCATACCAGCTGTGGATGATGGGATCTGTAATATAAATATTACATTAGGGCCGTGATAGCTCAGGCTGTTAGAAGCCTGTTATTAGAACACAGCAGCCTGCAATTACTGCAGGTTCAAGCCCGGCCCGAGGTTGACTCAGCCTTCCATCCTTTATAAGGTAGGTAAAATGAGGACCCAGATTGTTGGGGGGGGCAATAAGTTGACTTTGTAAAT
Source organism: Ahaetulla prasina (assembly GCF_028640845.1). Classification (NCBI taxonomy): domain Eukaryota; kingdom Metazoa; phylum Chordata; class Lepidosauria; order Squamata; family Colubridae; genus Ahaetulla; species Ahaetulla prasina. The sequence goes on along the minus strand of NC_080542.1, from coordinate 135,529,280 downwards.
ATACAAATAGAATGAGACTATTGCCTTATACACTGTAAGCCGCCCTGAGTCTTCGGAGAAGGGCGGGATATAAATGTAAATAAATTAAAATAAAAAATACATCTGGAGAGTGTTGGAAAAGACTTCCATAGCAACAATGATCCGGGAGAATCACATCTTCCCATGCTCAAGTCTTCTGCATGTACAGTAATTGCAGAATGGCCTTAATATAACTTCTGTGTATAATCCAATTTACATAAATGCCAAAAAAAACCAAAAACATATTCCCCTTCTTTCTTTTACACGCCAGAGTCAGGTCTGAGCATCAGATTTAAGCAGAATATTGGTTCATTATTCCGAATCACAGTTCTATACTATTGTTGTGATCCAGGCCCAAATAAGTAGTAGGAAACTCAGTCAGTGTAAAAACAAACAAACTTTATTATAACAGTTGAGAATTAACTCATTCTTAGCGTAATTCAACTAAACTAAAGCAAATTCCTCCCAACACAATTCCTCAGTCCTATCACCAACTTTGGTCCAATTAGGCAAACTGCCACAGGCCTTTCTTGGCAAAAGTTCAGAAGACACTGATACAAATGCAACAAGACAAAGCTATCAACGTTATTTTCTGGCCCAAACACTGTTGTTGGTCTTTTAAGCCTTATGGGAGGGGCCAATCATCTCTTGGCCTTACTCCCGAGTTGTCCCCTTTGCTTGAGCTGCTCTTGCCTTCTGGCAGCTCTTCTCATGCGTGCATTAGGAACAGGCTCCTCCTGTTCCTCTGCCTCACTACTGTCAGCCTCTGGAGGCTCTGGAGTCCGCACATCACTCCCTGATGGCCCTGGCCTCACCTCTGCCTCCAACGTAGAGGCCTTATCCGGGCCTTCCCCAGCCTCCAGGACTGGCCCATGTTCTTCCTCAGCCTCATTGCTGTCTGACTCCATTGCCAGCTCCACAGGCTGCTGGCGGACCACAACAACTATATAAAATAAGTACAATCTCACTATTCTAACATTTTAATCTTTCTTTATCTATTCTGGAGGTGCTTTTTCTAGCTTTCAGTCCTTTGGTGTTGCAAGGTCCACAGAGATCAAAAATTTCAGAATTGGGTCAATGATATTTGCATATGAGCTATGCTTGGTTAAATGTGTTACCCAATAATTCCTTTTATAATAGTTTTATGGCATAAGAAGGTTTACTGTCTGGCATCTTTCAAGGGTTACTCTACATACATTCCAGGTTAGTGATTTATTTCTATGTCTTCAAATACATTTTGAAGTTTGCAGGGGACCCTTCCCTGTTCTTCACAAAATCCTGACCTTCTAGGCCCAAACTAATTTGACTATATGAGGTGAAATGTTTTTAATCCATTTAGATTTTGCTTCAACTGCCATTCTAAAACTCTGCAAAATTGTGCTCATCTCAGTAATTACTGATGCGACCACAATCTGTATCTTGATAAATGATGATGTTATCTCCCATTGAGATGTAGAGCTTCTGAAGGTGCCAAACAAAACCATAATATTGTTCTGTTTTCCTCCAGGGAAAAGAAATAATGTTTGAAGGGATGGGAAGCCATGGAAAGCTTACAGATGGAAGATCTCCACCTGGATCTTGTTCTCACCCCCCCTTAAAATCCTAGGAATGAGTGAGGACAATTTGGCATCTTTTTGATCCAGATACGTACTTATGCCATTTTAGCTGTTTGATTTGGCCTCTTTTGTGGAAGATTCTCTTAACAAACCATACGGTAGTTTGCTCTCCCTACTTTCAAATGGTTCCCTATAAACAATGAGAGAAATGCTATTAAAAGTTATTTAAATCTAAGGCACATTCTTCTTCATTTATAAACAGCAAAGTCTGGATTAAAGTTATCAGGATAAACATAAGGAAGGATTCAGCTAGCATCTTCTTTTCAAGGAAATTACAGATGGCTGTTTAGGGTTAATCCCATACTTTCCAAGTAGCATATATCAAAGAAAGGGAACAGTTGCATCTGCTTTATGCAATCTGGTTTTCTTGTTAAACTATACATTAGCATGGTTAACATACATTAACATGGTAACATGGCTTTAGTTTTGTATGATGGAGGAACTCAGCCATTTTGCTTTATGATGATGAACTACAGTTTAACACAATGTCTGAAAAGGCGGTTGCAGAATGCTTGTTCAACTACCAGGGTTGTCAAACTGGCGGCCTGCGGGCCGGATGCATCAAGCACAGGCCACACCCACCTTAGCTCTGTGAATTGAAAAAAACCTCATGAAACATCACATGACATCAATGTGACGCCGTGAGTTTGACACCTGTGATCTAGTCCATTAATGTCTCCTCTCACTGGTGATGATTCCAGCACCTCAGCAGAGCTTTTGCCAATTTTGTTTCTTTAATAATCCCAATAAACCAGGGACAAGAAAACCCATTTCTTCTCAAATAAGTGAGGTCTTTTTTTAAAGCCAAGACTGTAATGGTACATGCACCTGTGGGAACGGTGGGAAAGAGCTTTTCCAGAATTAAGGTCTGGATTAAGAAATTGCAATCCTGAATTGAGGTATGGTTAGGAGGAAGAGATTCAGGCAGTCATACTCTAGAACAGGGATGGCTAACCTTTTTGCCATCGCGTGCCAAAAGCAGGGGGAGCTCAGGAAGTCTTGCGCGCATGTGCCCACACTCATAATTCTATTCCCCCTGCCCCCTGTGCATGCACGTGTGACCCCCCTGCACTTCCCCCGCTTTTGGCATGTGATGGTATAGTTGGCCCGGTAGGCCTGTTTTTGCCGTTCTCAGGCTCCAGAGGCTTTCTAGGAGCCTGGGGAGGTGAAAATGGCCTTCCCCCTGGAGGCCCTTCAGAGGCTGGAAATGGCCTATTTGCCAACTTCTGGTGGGCCCGGAAGTCCCATTTTTCTCCAGAGCGATTCTAGGAGCCTGGGGAGGGTGAAAATGGTATTCCCCACCCCCTGGATGCCCTCCAAGGGGGTTGGAAAAGGCTGTTTTTGACCCCCCCAGGCTCCTAGAAAGGCTCTGGAGCCTGGGGAGAGAGAAAAATGGGCCTTCCCCACCCTCCAAGGTGGGCCTTCCCCAACCCCCCAAGCCCTCCGGAGACAGGAAACAGCCTCTTTCCCTACTTCCAATGGGCCCCAAAGGCCCAAAAATTAGCTGGTCTGCACGCGCATGCAGAAGCTGAGCAGTGGGCATGCCGGAGCATATCGCGTGCCCACTAATATGGCTCTGCGTGCCACCTGTGGCATGCATGCCATAGGTTCGCCATCATGGTTCTAGAATCTGTCAGGATATACCTAGTAGTTTAGTGGCTTATAACTTTAGTTTGGCAAGTTTCTGTTCATTAGGATCAGGTCCACTGGATCTTGCTGTCTTGTTCCTGGGCTTGGGTCTGGCAGAGACTGCCCTGGGTTCAGGGAATTGGTTCCTCTGAGGCCTCTTAGCAAGATCCTTCAAGATCTTTTACAAGTCATTTTCAAATCAAATACACATACACACACACACACACATTTTTAGACCTTGGCTAGAATATGCTAGACACTTTCAACAGAACCTCAGGCCCAATTCCCATGGGCGACGTTCTGAGGCAATGATCTTTCTCCTCCTTGATGGCTGATAAACTATTAGGCATCCGACCTCTAATTGTTAACAATTAATTACTATAGTCATTAAAGAAAAAGAGAGATAGAGAAAAGGAAACAGCATCCCCCAGGTACAAGAAGAAGAATTCTCACTGTGAGCTAATTGAATATGTCTGTCCTGCATTTTATTGAAAACATAATAGTTCTTCCTCTCTCACACACACTTTGAATGAATGGTGAGTCTTAGAAATGCAGGACACATGAAACAACTCCCTTGGCTCTCCACCCCTTGCAAAATGCCCCCAAAGCCAGAATCCCAAATTACAGAGTGGGAGATATTCCATCCTTCTGTCCCAAAACGTTCCTTCCTTTCACTACTCCTCTGGTTATTCCTGGTTGACCCACCCCACCAGCCATCCTACATCAGCTGCTGGCCTCCATCTTTGGAGTGGGGTGGGTGGGTGGAACCAATCCTGATCCTATTGCAGCCCCAAGTCCTGGTTAGCTGCAGGAGTGACTTCTGGACTGACTAGAACATTGCAGGAAGGAAAGCTTCTGTTTTTTCCTTTTTACCTCTTCCTTCCTTATTAATTCTTTCCCCCTCTTGTCCCAGGGAGAGAGATAAAACCCCAATTGTTTCAAAGCCCCTCCTGTTCCTCTTCTTTCTCCCACTGTTTGTGTGTGTGTGTCCTGCATTTATATGTTTCTGGCACCCAAGTTTCATTTCTTCCATAGGACAAACTCCTTCACAGCTGGCCATCCTTAATTTATTTATTTTATTTATTTATTTTTCAAATTTTTATACCGCCCTTCTCCGAAGACTCAGGGCGGTGTACAGCAAAATAAAACACCAATAATCAAGAAATTTTAAAATACAATATCCAGTTAAAATCTAATTCAATAGCTGTATGTTAAAAATATTAAATAAGAAAATTACAAAATTACAAAATAGATTAAGATCCCTATTAAAAGCCCACTAAAAACCCACAGTGTTAAAATTAATCAATCAATTAGGCCAGACCCGCTTGGTGAAAAAAGAAGGTCTTGAGCTCGCGCTTAAAGGTTCGAAGATCAGGGAGAAGACGCAGTCCCACAGGCAGATCGTTCCACAGGGCCGGAGCCCCCACAGAGAACGCTCTTCCCCTGGGGGTCGCCAGCCGACATTGGTTGGCCGACGGTACCCTGAGGAGGCCCTCCCTGTGAGAGCACACTGGACGCACTGGACGATGGAGGTACCTGGCGGCAGCAGGCGGTCCCATAGGTATCCCAGTCCCATGCCATTCTGTTCTTAGGCTCTGCGTAGCCTTTCCCATGGTCTCATTTCCTCTCTATCTATTCTTTGTTACTCTCACCAGAGTTTCCTATCCGGACTTCCTGCTACAGACCCTGATTCTTTTGCACCAAGGTTTTAATTTCCTACCGATCCCACCCTACTTTTACTTCAACATGATTCTCCCCCCGTATATTTGCAGACTCTTATCCCCCTTCAGCTTCTGAAAGCACAGCCAATGGTCCAAGTTGATGGCAATTGTGATCCAGACATTGGTTGCCCACTCTTGTTTTGATTGTAGGTAACAAGCCATTGGTGGCGCAGTGGTTAGAATGCAGTACTGTAAGCTACTTCTACTGCCTGCCGGCTGCCTGCAGTTTGGCAGTTCAATTCTCACCGGCTCAAGGTTGATTCAGCCTTCCATCCTTCCAAGGTCAGCAAAATGAGGACCCAGATTGTTGGGGCCCATATGCTGACTTGTAAACCATGTAGAGGGGGTTGTAAAGCACTGTGAAGTGGCATATAATTCAAAGTGCTATTGCTGTCGCTATTGCTTCCAGGATGTTATTCTTTAAGGTGACACTAAATTCTAGATAGCAATAGCAGCAATTAGGCTTATATACTGCCTCATAGTAGTTTACACCATCGTCTGGATGGTTTACAGAGTCAGCATATTGCCCCCAACAATCTGGATCCTCATTTTACCAACCTCAGAAGGATGGAAGGCTGAGTCAACCTTGAGCCCATCAGAATCAAACTACAGGCTGTGGGCAGAGTTTGCATGCAGTACTGATGATTAACAACTGTGCCACCACTAGATCCTTCTTGGAAGGCAAGCACATGGCCAAATATCTCCATAACATTCTTAATTTATAGTCTATCTCAAGGGTCGGCAACTTTAAACACTCAAAGAGCCATAAAGGTCCTAACCAAAGCCCCCATTCAATTCGGGAGCCCATAGTCTCCCCCTAGTGTGGCATCCTTTTTCCTCTGCTGACTGGAAGTCCAGTTCCCCCACCATAGAGTCTCCTCCTAGCGCGGCATCCTTTTTCCTCTGCTGACCAGAAGTCTGGTTCCACCACCATAGAGTCTCCTCCTAGCGCGGCATCCTTTTTCCTCTGCTGACCAGAAGTCTGGTTCCACCACCATAGAGTCTCCTCCTAGTGCGGCATCCTTTTTCCTCTACCCATCCTAACCGAAAGCTCTATCAATTGTGGAGCTGACCAGCAACAGGGAGCCACAGCAGAGGGAGGAAAGAGCCACATGCAGCTCTAGAGCCCTGGCCTATCTAAACTGACATTCTTATTTCCAGAAAGAACTGTAAGGAAGGTAAGAATCATTAGACATTGTCTTACGCTTTCTGACGAATACATAGTATTGTGCTTACTTGTTTAACCATGATTAACTACAGTTGGGAAGATTCTAATCTACTACTAGGTGAATGTACATAACATTCAGTTACATCACGCCAATCACTGAATCATTATTTATTTATTTGGGTTTTTGTGTTACCCATTTTCTTCATGACTTCACATGATTCATAGCCTCAGACATATACAGATGTTTGCAATGAAGCCCAGTATTGTTTATGTCAGGGGTCAGAGGTCCCCAACTGCCAGGTTGCAACCTGGTGCTGTATCTGTTTGGAACCAGGGCGCAGAAGTGCTGGACAAGCGTGCATGAAACTGCATGTGTGAAAGAGGTGCTCACGTGCGCAAAACTATCCTCTCTTCTACCACTGTCGCCAATGCCACTTCCACCAGTCCATTGAGCTAGAAAGGTTGGATATTGCTGGTTTATGTGATTTACCCAGAAGTTGCAAATTGGATTTTTTTTTTTACTTGCATAACTCTGCTCACAATTTAAGAAGCCCATTATGTATACTCCCCGGCTTTATTAGTAAGTTTTTGACCCTAAACAGAAAACAGAACAATTATAAGGCCACAGAAGAATTTAGAAGGAATCTTACTTCCCATCTTCTAATTCTGAATCTGATTGCCATCACAGTGGGATGAATCAGGAGAACCATCTCTTGCTGATGCCACCTGTTCGTATCATTAAACCATGGGAAATCTACCATGGCTGCTCATCTCCCCTCTGGAATAACAAATCCATTGGCGGGTCTATGCTGCAAAGTTGACACAACATCTGTCCGTGCTGTGCCTGCCTATGGAATCAGTCAACCATCAGCCCCAAGTGTTTTTTCTGTGTTTTTCTTCAACAAATTCATCCTCGGAAATGCAATTGCAATTGTAATTGAACCCCTCTTGAGCAAATTGCTTCAGATCAGCACCAGGATTTTGAAGACGGCCTTCATCCCCATTATAGAACTGATCCCCAAAATGAGGTTGTCCTGCTAGCAGACCTCCTTCCAGTTAATTCTAAGGCATGGTTTTCTTCCTGCAAGACGTTTGATCATAGCCCATGAAGTCCCTTATAATACGTTATAAATTACTATCGGAGCATCTATTTCTACAACAAAACCAACAGCACTGACAGGTTGATAATGTATAGACTTACAGCATGAGATTGAATTAAAGGTGGAAATAAAACCCAGATCTCAGTGGGGTCCATGTTCAACACGCATAAAAACAAGACAAATTTCAATCACACCATTGTAGCTGCTACCTTGACTTTTTTATTACACATTCTCTGCGGACTTCCTTGCCATATTCTGAACCATGTATCCTTCATCAGTTTCCTGAATATGAATTTCACCTTTCATAATCCTTTGCCTAATGCCATGTTGATTAGGAACTGTGGGAGTTGCTGTTTCAAACTTCTAGAGAATGCCAAGTTGGATAAGATGGATTTGGTGAAAAACTTCATAGGATGAAACTCTGGAGAAAAGCAAGTGATCTAAATTACTTCCTCTTCTATATTTCTCTCTCTCGCTCTTTCCCTTTCTCTCTCTTTGCATGTAAAGGTTGTGTTGCTTTTTAAGTCTGAGCAATGGATCGACGAAAGTGATTAGTGTAGATTTTTTTTAAAATTAAAATGTACATGTAGTCCTCGAGTAACGACCACAATTGAGCCCAAAATTCCTGTTGTGAAGTGAGACAGTTGTTAAGTGAGTTTTACCCCATTTTATGACCTTTCTTGTCACAAATGTTAAGTGAATTACTGCAATTGATAAGTTAGTAAACATGATTTTTAAGTGAATCTGTCTTCCCCATTGACTTTGCTTGTAAGAAGATGACAAAATATCACAAAAATGACCACAGAATATTGCATCGGTCATAAATATGAACAGTTGCCAAGCATCCGAATTTTGATCATGTGACTGGTAATGCTGCAATGGTCGTGTGAAAACAGTCACGTCACTTTTTTCAGTGCTGTTGTAGCTTCAGACGGTCACTAAACGAATGGTTGTAAGTCAAGGACTATCTGCACTAAATTTCAAAAATAGATAAAATGTAAAATAACAGCTTTTGAACCTCAGTTTGCTGTCTTTTAATTGATTTAAATGAACTTTATTATTTAAATCTCTGGTGCTCCCACCTGCCTTTTTCTCCTAGGTCAGGGGTCGGCAACTTTAAATACTCAAAGAGCCAGAAAGTTCCTAACTGGAAGCCCCCTATTTAATTCTGGAGCCGACTGGAAGCCCGGTTCCCTTACCATAGAGTCTCCTCCTAGCATGGCATCCTTTTTCCTCTGCTGACCAGAAGTCTGGTTCCTCCCCACCATAGAGTCTCCTCTTAGCGCAGCATCCTTTTTCCTCTGCTGACTGGAAGTCTGGTTCCCCCACCATAGAGTCTCCTCCTAGCACGGCGTCCTTTTTCCTCGACATGTCCTAACTGAAAGCCCTATCAACAACAGGGAGTTGCAGCATAGGGATGAAAGAGCCACATGCAGCTCCAGAGCCACGGGGTGCCGACCCTTGTCCTAGGTGAAATCCCTGAAGGGAGGTTAGGATGTCTGCAGATAGTCCTCAACTTACAATGGTCCGTTTAGTGACCCTTCAAAGTTACAACATCAATGAAAAAAGTGATATATGACCCCTTTTCACACTTTTCACACTTATAACTTTTGCAGCATTCCCATTGTCAGGTGATCAAAATTCAGACACCTTGCAACTGACTCATATTTATAATCTTTGCAGTGTCCTGGGGGGTCATATGAAAGTCCTTTTGTGACTTTCTGACAAGCAAAAGTAATGGGGAAGCCAGATTCACTTAACAGCTGTGCTACTAACTTAACAACTAGAGTGATTCACCTAACAATTGTGGCAAGAAAAATTTAAAAACGGGGCAATACTCACTTAACAAGTGTCTCACTTAGCAACATAAATTTTGGTCTTAAGTCAAGAACTACCTGTATAGAGAGAGTAGGTTTATACATACATTTACCTATGCGTACATATATGAACACACCTGTTCACTCTTCTGTTGCTATTTGCTTTCTGCCATCATTGTATGCATACCTCTTCCCTATATTGTCATGTCTAAAATGTTTCCATTGCTCTCAAATTTGTTTGTTTGTTTATAAAATATATTGGCTGCCCATCTTACCATTGTAACTGTAAAACTTACCATTGTACAGTTACCATTGTAACTATGATTTTTCATAGAAGAATCGTTTCTTCATAGAAGAAACAATTGATTTCTTCATAGCAATAGCAATGGCACTTAGACTTTTATACTGCTTTACAATGCTTTACAGCCCTGTACAAGCAGTTTTACAGAGCCAGTGTCAGGGTTCAAAGTAATACCCCCAGTGAAAGAAAACCCTGAGACTTGAGTTTCCTCAAAGTTACACTTTATTAGAGATGTCATATTGACACACCTGGAAAAACCCGAATCTGAAAATTCCCAGGTTTTCCTCAGCCAAAGAAAAGTTTAAGTCCCTGCCCAACACCCACAAGTCCATCACATGGTCCAATCAAACATCGTTCCAACTGGAGATGCCTCCCAGCTCCAGCCTTCCAGGTGCAGGGCAAGACGTCCTTGACTCCTTGAGAAAGGAATGTTATTATGACTATATATCACCCATGCTCCATAAAATCCCCACTCCAGTTTCCCAAAGTAGTAAATGTGGCAGATCTGAAGGCCTAATACCAAAGATGGCTTCCAGGCCTGACAGCCAGCATATTGCCGCCAATAATCTAGGTTAGTGATGGAGAACCTTTTCAGCACCAAGTGCCGAAAAGATCATGTGGAAACATCACGCACTCACTAGTCGGGGTTGCGTTCCGGAAAAGTTGAATTTAAGGATTCTAGTTCGCATGTGCGCCTGACAATCAGCTAATCGACGGGCATGCTCAGGCTGGTTTTCAGCACTGCCGCACGCGCAAAGGGATCGCGCTCTGGAAAAACTGTACTTCTGGGTTCTGGCGCGCATCCACATCTGACAATCAGCTGGCTGTTGCACATGCATATACCAGATTTTTGCACTGTTGCATGCATGAAGGACAGCTGATTGTCACATGTGCATGTGTACTAGAAACACAGAAGACAAACAGGCAAGGCCAGGCATACCGGGCGATACAGCTTCGCGTGCCACTTTGGGTTCGCCATGTATTTAGGTCCTCATTTTACCCACCTCAGAAGGATGGAAGTCTGAGTCAATCTTGACCCTGGTGAGAATCGAACTGCTGGCAGTTAGCAGAATTAGCCTGCAATACTGCATTCTAACTACTGCTCCACAACAGCTCTTATGTTTTATGTTGAGATCTTGACTCAACCTGGTGGCTCAGTCAAGCTTCAGGTAACTTTTTTGTATGGAAAGAAGCGATGTTGTCCCCTTCTGGGTATCTATATATTTGAGATTTCCTTGGGTCTATGGAGTATTAAATTGATCTGAACTTGCTTGGTTTTTTTTCAGGATTAGTCAATCTCAACAAAGGGTTACCATTTGTTTTGAACTGCAGGTATGTTTTGCTGTCAAACATTTTATTTCTTCATTTTTTGGTATCAAAACCAGAAAAAAATAAACCTAGAGCCTACTTCCCCCACTATTTTTTATTAAAAACGCAGGAAAATAATGTTCATCGCTTTATTTTCCACAAGAGGGCAGGGCAGGATGTAGAAGGAAACTAAAAAGAAAACTCTGGATAGCTATATGTATTCTTTTTTAAAAATATATATACCACAATTATTTGATTAATAGGATAAAATGAGCCAGTTTTGGATTTTTGTACCTTTCAGGCATTAGAAGAAAAGACATTTGCTTGGTCAGGGCAGATGATTGTCATAAAAATAAGCCTTCATGAAATCTTAAGTTTAAAGAGGAATGTGGTTGAATTTTTGTAAGATTTCATCCAAGCAAAACTGTCTAAAGACCTACCAAAAAGAAAAAAGTGGAATTATAAATGAAATTAGCTGGAAAAAAATTTAACAGATTGTCTAGATTTTGGACCTCAGGCCCTGAAATACCTATCTGATTGTTGGAGTTAACTTATGCACAGTCCTACTTCAAATTGCAAAGCTAAAAATGGCAACCATATAGCCAACCAAAACTAGCATTCCTTTTACAGGTCAATTTAAAACTGCAGTTGGGACTAAAATTTTCATTGCAAAGCAAGCCAGTTGCATCTGATCTTACAAGCTTTTTTGTCCCAGTTGTTAGCCGAATTGCTGGGGTTCTTAAGTCACTTATGTGATCCTTAAGCAAATTTAACTTCTTCCATTGATTTTGCTGGTCAGAAGCTGGCTAGCAAAGTTCACAAACCTGACCTTGGAGCACTGTAAATATATGCCAGTTTCCATGTCTATGGGCATGCTGCAGTGGTCATAAGTGTAAGAACTTATGCTTATATTTATATATACTGCTTATACTTATATATACTGTTGTGTTTGACAAATAAATAAATAAATACAAATAAATAAACTGGTCACAAATATTTTTTTCAGCGCTGTTGTAAATTTGAATGGTTGTAAGTTGAGGACTACCTGTGTGAATTCCTCTGAGATGGCCACTAACTTCATGTCCCCAAAGTTGGTGAAACAAAACAGTTGGTCTTCTCCTTCCTAGTTTTTAAGTTGGAAAGTTTAAAGGGTTTTTCAATGGAATCTTGCCCTTTAACCTCCAAAGGAAACATTCAGCCCAATTTGTTAGGAGTTGACAGTTTTAAGCAGCCTATTGGATTTCTAAAAACTTCGCCAGGTTTGAAGTACTTATTCCACCTTTCTATTCTTTGCAAAGTTACAGAAATGGAAGTGTCCAAAAACGTAAAGTTTGCCAAATTTAGGGGATGTATCCCATACTACCATCTTTTACCATACTAGACAACACAGTATCAACAGTAGGACCTTCAAAGTTCTGGGTTCTACCGTATCTCAAGACCTAAAATGGACATCTAACATCAAAAATGTCATCAAAAAGGCACAACAAAGAATGTTCTTTCTGTGCCAGCTCAGAAAGCTCAAACTGCCCAAGGAGCTGCTGATCCAGTTCTCCAGTGGAATTATTGAGTCTGTCATCTGCACTTCTGTAACTGCCTGGTTTGGTTCCACAACCCAACAAGACAGACACAGACTTCAGAGGATAATTAGAACTGCAGAAAAAACAATGGCTACCAACTTGCCTTCCATTGAGGACCTGGATACTGCACGAGTCAAAAAGAGGGCTATGAAAATATTTACAGACCCCTCGCATCCTGGACATAAACTGTTTCAACTCCTACCCTCAAAATGACACTATAGAGCACTGCACACCAGAACAACAGAAGAACAGTTTTTTCCCGAACGCTATCACTCTACTAAACAAATAATTCCCTCAACACTGTCAAACTATTTACTAAAGCTGCACTGCTATTAATCTTCTCATCGTTCCTAACACCCATCTCCTCCCACTTATGACTGTATGACGGTAACCTTGTTGTTGGTATCCTTACGATTTATAGTGACTGTTTCCTAATACAATTTGATTGCTTATTTGTTCCCTATGACTATCATTAAGTGTTGTACCTTATGATTCTTCACGAAGGTATCTTTTTTTTTATGTAGACCAAGAGCGTATGCACCGAGACAAATTCCTTGTCTGTCCAATCACACTTGGTCAATAAAGAATTCCATTCCATTCCATTCCATTCCATTCCATTCTATGTAGGTGTAGGCTAGTTGCTTCTATCAGAGGCAGAAATATTCACTGCCTTTCTATTTATCTAAGCTACCATTTCTGTATTCGATGATTGTTGATTTTCACCAGCTAAATGCCTGCTGTCTCAAAGAAGCCTCTACATAAATTTGTGCTTGAAAAACAAACTGACATTTGACAAATGATTATATGTTTAATCCTAACTATTTGCATCTAGAAATGATCTGGAATATCTCAGAAGAAGATTGTGGTTTTTAAACTCAGGCAGTCTAATCCTACTTTATTGCCTAGCATTTGTAAATTGGGGTTAATGACATCTTGAGGAGTGGTTTGGGCAAACACAATAATGCAAGCAATAAAGGAAGCTTTAATAAAAACCAAAGGATTCCCAGGGAATAGTTTTTATCATCCATCTTCTGCCACCTCCAGTTTAATTCTTTCTGTGAGTAATTGGACCATGACACAAGACCAAGTCTCAGAACGCCAAGCTTCAATTAAGAGCAAATGTACAGAAAAGCTAAAAAACACACACACACAAAAACAGGCTATTCTCCTGAAGAGGCAATGATGTGGTGTCAAAGGATTTTAGAAATTATACTTTTTCACCCAATGGCTTTCATCTGGATATCTAAGGCACAAAAAATGGTTGCAAAACAGCCTTAGCAATCCCAACCTAGAAGTGTTCTCAGAAGTAAATCAGATGGATGGATGCCTTGATTTCAATTAAAGGAAGGAAAAGCAAGATGTGTAGGTCTTAAAAAGAGGCCTTTAGTTTGTGTGAAGGGTGAGAAATGTCTAAAGCCGAACATGTGGAAGAAAGGGCTGCCATGCAGGAGTCAGCAGGCTGCGAGATAGAATAATTTCACTTACTTGGTTATCCTCCTCCTCCTCCTCCTCCTCCTCCTCCTCCTCCTCCTCCTCCTCCTCCTCCTCCTCCTCCTCCTCCTCCTTCTTCTTCCTTTTCCTCCTCCCCTCCCCCTCCCTCCTCCGCCTATGGCTTACATGTCTTTTTTTATTGTGTCTTGCCATCTCTCTTTTGGGTGCCCATAAGGCCACTGGCCATTGACTTCTACTTGGTAGGCAGTCTTGGCAACAGTGGGAGGTGCTGCTCTCAGGACATGTCCATACCAAGGGAGCTGGCCTTCTCTCATCCTCTCTATAATTGATGCCACACCAAAATTTTGTTGAATGGTGTCATTTGTGATGTGGTCAAGAAGGGAGATGCCCGATATCCAATGGAGCATTCCCATTTCCATGGCATGGAGACAGATTTCAGTTCCTGTGGTTGCTGCCCAGCAAAGGCGACAAATGTCTGAAACCGAACATGCGGAGGAAAGGGCTGCCATGCAAGGGTCAGCAGCAGGGGTGAAATGTAAAATTCGTTACTACTGGTTCTGTGGGCATGGTTGGGCATGGCCAACTTTTTTTTTACTTTTTTTTTACTTTTAAAAGCATTTTTTCTACAAACTCTTTGGCTGAAGAGGTTGTAGAAAAAATGCTTTTAAAAGCCTCTGATGATGAGGCACCTCAGCTGGGATTGCCAGAGGAGCCTTTTAAAAGCATTTTTACAGCCTCTTCGGCCGAAGAGCTTATAGAAAAAAATGCTTTTAAAGGGTTCTGATGATCCCAGCTGAGTTGCCTGATCACTAGAACCCTTTAAAAGCATTTTTTTACAGCCTCTTCGGCCAAAGAGCTTATAGAAAAAAAATGCTTTTAAGGGTTCTGATGATCCCAGTTGAGCCGTGCGATCATCAGAGGCTTTTTTTTTACTTTTAAAAGTATTTTTTTGGCTGAAGAAAAAATGCTTTTAAAAATAAAAAAAAACCCACAAAAACTTCTGATGATCGTGCGGCTCAGCTGGGCATGGGCATGATTTTTGCTACCGGTTCTCCGAACCACCCGCCGCCATTGCTACAGGATCAGGCGATCCAGTCCAAACTGGGAGCATTTCACCCCTGGTCAGCAGACTGCAAGATAGAGTGATTTCACTTGGTTGATTAGTGTATCTCATGAATATTTGTGATTGATTGAAGCACTTTTATCACGGTAAGCATTTGTTGGTTAAACTGAGTTAAATGTAAGCTCATTGCTGTTTAATGGGCTTTGACCCTTGGTTGCTGGATATCCTGTTTGGATCTACTGGCAAAGAGGGAAAACTCCATGCCTTGAAATAATTTCTTTTATGGATCAGTGTTACATCCTCCAGGCATCCTTTAAACTGAGGGGTCCTTTTGTGGTCTCTGAGCTTGATTGTTTCTCTTGCAGATGTTTCATTACCCTAACTAGGTAACATCATCAAAATCCTTTCAGCTGATTTTGATTTTGTATTCCTTTGGAAAGGAAAAAAAAAATCGGTGGCTATGTCATTGAAGTTCTGCCTCGCTTTTTATTTGTGTTGCTTTGATGGTCTTGGACACCAGCTTGAACTTTTAAGTGTCTTGTGGATGTTCCTAAGCATCAAGACTTTTAAGTCAACTTGCATAGAGGTGATCCTCAACTTATAACTACAATCGAAGCAGGAGGTGGTCATTAAGTGAGCCATGCCTGCTTTATGACTTTTTTGGGTTTTGGGTTGTTAAGTGAATCATGTGGTTAGTAAACGAATCAGCTTGCCTCATTGACTTTGTTTGTCAGAAGCTGGTTGAAAGTTAACAAATTGCAATTGTGTTACCTGAAGAGGTTGCTGTTATACGTACATTTTGGCTGACAAGCATCAACATTTTGATCAAATGCTGCAACAATTGTAAAGTGGGAGGACTGGTTGTTAAGTCACTTTTTTTTTTAGGACTGGCATAATCTTGAATAGACATTTAACAGATGGTCATAAATCGAGGACTACCTGTACTTCAGTATACTTGGAATTAGTCCTATTTTTGCAGTATGATTAACCTAATCCTAACAAACAGGAAGCAGCAGGTGAAGCTAAGCAGGGTCACATCAGATACCTGTACAATTAGCACAGGGGCCCCCAAGGTTGTGCGCTCTCCCCACTTCTCTTCTCTCTGTATACCAATGACTGCATCTCTAACGATCCATCTGTTAAATTATTGAAGTTCGCAGATGACACAACAGTGATTGGTCTCATTCGAGACAATGACGAATCCGCATATAGACGTGAGGTTGACAACTAACCTTGTGGTGCGACCGAAACAATCTGGAACTGAACACACTCAAAACTGTAGAAATGGTGGTAGACTTTAGGAGAAACCCTTCTCTACTTCTACCTGTCACAATACTAGACAACACGGTATCAACAGTATTCAAATTTCTAGGTTCTATTATATCGCAAGATCTAAAATGGACAGCTAACATCAAAAACATCATCAAAAAAGGACAACAAAGAATGTTCTTTCTGTGCCAATTCAGTAAGCTCAAACTGCCCAAGGAGCTGCTGATCCAGTTCTACAGAGGAATTATTAAGTCTGTCATTTGCACCTCTATAACTGTCTGGTTCGGTTCCACAACCCAACAAGAAAAACACAGACTTCAGAGGATAATTAGAACTGCAGAAAAAATAATTGCTACCAATCTGCCTTCCATTGAGGACCTGTATACTGCATGAATCAAGAAGAGGGCTGTGAAATAATTAATGTAGGGTCAGGTCTGCCCAGTTACCATTTTAGAACGGTGGGGAGGGAGAAAAGAGAGAGTAGGAGGTAGGAAAGAGGAGAAGAGGAAGGAAGAGGGGTAGAAGAGGGAGAAGGAAGGTGTAGGGTGGAGGGAGGAGAGGATGTAGATAAGAGAAGGAGAAGAAGGTCTGGAAAGTAAAAGAAGGTAGAAGAGGGAAGAGTGTTAAAAAGTGGGGTGGTGACTGGGCAAGCCCGACTAATTGTATATAACTGTACATTGAATGAGTTGTTTGACATGATTGTAAAAATAAAACTTTTTTATGATAAGAACATGAAAAGAAAAGAAAAAAAAAGAAAAAAAAAGAGAAGAGGGCTGTGAAAATATTTACAGATCCCTCACATCCTGGACATAAACTGTTTCAACTCCTACCCTCAAAACGGTGCTATAGAGCACTGCACACCAGAACAACTAGACACAAGAACAGTTTCTTCCCGAAGGCCATCACTCTGCTTAACAAATAATTCCCTCAACACTGTCACACTATTTACTAAATCTGCACTACTATTAATCTACTCATTGTTCCCATCACCAATCTCTTTCCACTTATGACTATGACTGTAACTTTGTTGCTGGTAATCCTTATGATTTATATTGATATTGATTGTTCCTGATTGCTTATTTGTACCCTATGCTTATCATTAAGAGTTGTATCATTAAGTGTTAATTTTGTACCCTATGACCATCATTTGTGTTGTAAATGTTGTACCTCGATGAAGGTATCTTTTCTTTTATGTACACTGAGAGCATATGCACCAAGACAAATTCTTTGTGTGTCCAATCACACTTGGCCAATAAAAATTCTATTCTTCTATTCTATTCTAATCAATGATTAACCCAATCAGATCTCAAGAATAGTGGTTCCAGCAACACACAATTGTAATCTATGAGTCAGAGATCACCAGGAGTGGGATGTAGATTCTTGACTTCAAATAGTTTTTGCGATTTGAGCCATGAGAGTACTGGCAGTGCTTCATTACATTATATTACAGCATTCATTACATTCTTAACAGCAGGAAGCATGACTTGGCCAATTGGTGAATGAACGTCCTGTTATATAATGTTATTAGCTGCCAAGAGTTGCTTTGTGGTGATATGACTGGCAAAAAGAAATTTAAAGAAAGTAAAAACAAAAAAAAGAGAAAGAAAAAGAAAGAAAGAAAAAAGAAAGAAAGAAAGAGAAAAATAGAAAGAAGGAAGGAAAGGAAGGAAAGAAAGAGAAAGAAGAAAGAAAGAAAGAAAAGAAAGAAGAAAAGAAAAGAAAAAAGAAAAGAAAGGAAAAGAAAAGAAAAGAAAAGAAAAGAAAAGAAAGGAAAGGCTGGCATTTCAATAATTCTTTTTCCTCTAATTCTTTTTCTTTGGAGGCTAGGTAAGTCATGTTTCCACAATGTGATAGACCTCATGAAGTTAGCTCAGGACAACAGAAGATTGGGATTCTTGATGTTCCCAAAATGCACTAATGTTGTTCCAGTTAAGTATCTTCGAGAGTAGAACTATCACAGTACCTACACTTCTATGGAGAATAACTGTGATAGAATGTAGTGAGGTGGACTCTCAAGAATGCATTCTAGAGGAACAAGAGACAACTCAGTCCAGATATTATGTGTGAGGGAAAGACGGTGCAGACAGAACCTTCCTAATACTTCACATATTATAGACACATATAATAATAACAGAGTGCTCAGTCTGGCAAGATTTTGTCTGTGGGTGAAATAATAAATAATTCTGCTTGGGAGAGTTGCCCTGTGTCCTTCTTGGATTTAGGCCCAACAGTTTCTTGTAGACTTGTTCATGTCTGTTGGGCTTGTGAATGCAAGAATTTCTACAAGAAGGAGCAGATTATGAATTGTGATGCAAATAGGGCAACTCTTAAGACTTAAAAGTATATAAGGGCAGGATTTGTATCACATGTTTATCACACATGGACCATCATTTTGTCACACTCTTAATGTGCTGCAGGTACCAAGGGGCCTTTTCTGTGGTGTTCCATCTTTATGGAATACTGTCTATGCATGTGTGTGTGTGTGTGTGTGTGTCTTTATGTTTGGATACGGGTCTGGATGCACCAGGCTATTTTTCATTTTATTTTGGATCTAAATACTGTTGCTATCCTTATAAATATTTAAGCGTTTGTTAGGTTTACTGTTTTAAAATTATTCACCACATTTTAAGAGAGTTTTGTATCTTTTGTCCCAGTTTTAATTCTGAATTTCTTAACTAGTAGATGATTTTGGAATCTCATCATTATTGTGGAATGAGCTTCCTCCGGGATTACAACAACTCCCCGACCTCCGGATCTTCAGACGTGAACTGAAGACTCTATTATTTCAGCGCGCTGGACTAGCCTAAGAATAAAATGTTTTAGCAAAATTTTAATGGGGTTTTTACTGTTTTAGTGATCAGGCCATGATAATATTTAGTCTTAACTGGGTTTTAATGCTTATTTATTATATTGTTTTAATATGCCTGTGAACTGTCCTGAGTCCTACGGGAGATGGTGCGGTATATAAGTATGATTAATAAATAAATAAATAAATTGTTCTGTGAAGCAAAATGAGTTTGTGCCATCCAGCTGAGTTTCTGGAAGGGCCCAGCAGAATGCAAGTGGGTTGATGCCTTTATTAGAAAAGATTTCTCCTCAAGTCATTTTCCTCCTCTATGGCAAGGTCAAAATGGTAGCCACTTATCTTTCATAGTCAGAGTCCAACTGGACTGTCAGCTGAGTGTGACTTCAATACTGGTTTTGGGAAGTATTCTATACCAACTTTGAGGGCAATAGATTACTCTAACAAGGTGCAGGACAGGTCTCTTACCCTAGGATCTCTCTTGATTAAGGAAGAATTCAGGATCCATAGTTTTATCCTACTACAAGGTAGAATCAGCCTCTGTAATAAATTAAAGGCAGCACAAGACTGAACACTCTATAGCTCAAGACAGGCATGTTGAGGTGAGGTGTAACTCTGACACCTACTTGCTGTGCTGTAAAATATTTGCTTGTTCACAAGGCTGCTTCCAGCCAATGTCCAAGAAAACGTCTAGCAAGAGCAAGGAACGGTGGAGAAAATAAGAGGTGAACACCGTGAAGGTTACAAAGGTGATTGTGAGCTTCCAGGAACAGCTGGCAATTAATTTCTGCTATAGAGACCTTCACACTGTTGGCAACTGCATGCAGCCTGCTTTGCCCTTCAAGTCTTCCTATAGTTCTTCATATTGACTCAAGAAACCTGTTCTGTCTGAGTACCCGTGATGTCTTTTCCTTCTCAGCCAGAAACTGTGAGGTGCAGTCCAGGTCTTCTCCAGTCTGTTGTTCTGATGAAAGAGGCTGAGATTCCCGAAGCCGGAATAAAGCATTCCAGGGAATGAGGCCATATACACAACAGTGCAGCCTCAGACAATTAGAAGGCCAGATCTTGAACGAAGAGATTAAAGAGAATTTAATGAAAAGGTTAAGGCATCAAATAAAAGTACAGAACATGTTTGCTGCATTGGTGCTTAATATGGTAAAGACTACTGCAAAGGGGGCAGTAATTGCTGTATAAAATCACCCTAGTGATCTCGTGACATACACCTGATATAAATTGCTGTATAAAGTCCACCATGGCACATGGCACCAAGGTACACCGGCAAAACTTTACTGTGTCACTTTTTTCTGCTAAATAAAGTTTTTGTTTACAATCTCCACCTTGGTGCGTTCAACTTTGGGCGTGGGCCCATCAGGCTGTGGATCTAGCATTGGACTGAGATAGCAGTTCTCCAATCAGAGATTCTCAACTCGTGGTCTGTGGACTGATACCAATACACAGCCCATTGGGAATCAGTCTGTACAAACGGTGGGCGAGTGCGCAAAGCTTCATTCGTGCCTATGTGGGACCTAGGGTTGTACACACAAAACACGGGTGGGATTCTACCAGTTTGGATCAGTTCAGGCAAACCGGTAGCTCCGACGATCAGCTGGGAGTGAACCAGTTCGCTCTGATGATCAGCTGAGCCTGCCTACCTGCCCCTGCACTTTATTTACTTTTACTTCCTTTGTTTGAAGCCCAGCTGATCGGCACAGCAAAGCGGATTGCCATGCCTCAGCTGTTTTATTCACGGGGGCTGCAATAGAAGGTAAGTTTTAAAGCTGAATTAAAATGCACAGCGTGTTGTTACACCGGCTGAATCCCACCACTGGCATAAAACCACCACTGTCACCTCCATTGCTGGTGCAGATCTAAGCCAGAAAGTTTGGTGACCGTGCCTCTACATGACCTGGGATTATCGCTCTCACATTTTTGCCCCAACTGGCTGGGAATTCTGAATGCAGTAGTCCCAAATCAATGGTCGGCAATTTTAAGAAGAGAAATGTGGGGTATTCAACATCTGGGCCTATAAAACTGGCAAAGGGTCTAGGAGTGTTCTGTATACTTAAAGGTAAAGGTTTTGCTTGTCCAGTTGAGTCCCAATTCTATGGAATGATGCTCATGTGTGTTTCATGGCTGAGGGAGCCAGCGTTGACATTTCCATGGTCATATGACTAGCATAACTATATGTCAAGGCGTACAGAAAGCTGTTACCTTCCCACCAAAGTATTGCCTATTTAGTCACATTTTTGCATGTTTTCAAACTGCTAGGTGGGCAGGAATTGGGCCAAATACTTGGAGCTCACCCCACCATTCAATGCTTGGGTCTTGGATCTGGCTGGTCAGCTTTCCAGCTGACAAGCTTAGTGTGTTTAACCACTGAACAATTCCTTTCCAATAATATTAAAAATATAAATATGAAAATCCAATATTGGATTAGCCAAGAATTTACCCACTCTATTATCACTACCAGTTCTTCAGGGTTTCAGATCTTGAAATGGTAAGGACTGGAACTGGAAGAAAGGCGCATTCTCATATTTTAAGATGGTTCTTTTAATCTATACAGCCAGTGTAGTGTACTGGTGAAGGTATTAGGCTGGCTCCAGGAGACCCAGGTTCAAATCCTGCTTCACCCATGGAAAGCTTTTGGTCAATCATTGTTTCGTAGCCCAACTGGTTTTATGAGGTTGTAATTGGGGGTGGAGTGGGAAGGACAGGAGGAGGGAGTAACTCCTGAATGAAAGATTAATAAGGATAGTGGATGTTGCAGGGCACCAATTACCTGCTTATCAACAACTTTCAAATTGCTAATTGGTGCTATAGCTGATGCAGTCTAACAACATCTAGTTGAAAAGACACTCTTTCCACTGAAGAGAAAGGAAATTGCCCAAACAGCAGAGGAACAAAAACAAAAAAACAAAAAAACCCACCACCAAACAACAATATCTACCTATTCCAAGGTTTTGGGAAGGGCTTAACAGGTGGATAAAAATGCCAGATCTAATCTAGACATCTGGTTGATAGTTTCACCAACCAAAATAAATTTATATTCTGCCTAATGCCCAATGGCTCTGGACAGTTGATATAGAACATAATATACAAATCTAATTCATTAATGAATTTATCTATATGAAGTGCACCAAGTTGGGGAAGGCTGGATTACAATAATTTTACTGACCAATTGCAAAAAACACACACAACCCCCACCCTTTTTAAAAAAAAAAAATCTGTAGCAGATTACAAAAAGCAATCCAATGAGAAGGGTAAGCAAACAGGATAGTGTAGAGGTAGTCCTTGACTTACAACCAAAATTTCTATTGCTAAGCAAGACAATAATTGAGTTTAGCCCCATTTTATGATCTTACTTGCCACAGTTATTAAGTAAATCACAGCCATTGTTAAGTTAGTAACATGGCTGTTAAATGAATCTGGTTTCACATTGACATTGCTTGCCAGAAGGTCGTAAAAGACTTGATCCCTGGACATTGCAACTGTCATAAATATGAACCAATCGCCAAGTGTCTGAATTCTGATCACGTGACCTTGGGGACACTGCAGCAGTCATGTGAAAAATGGCTGTAAGTCACTTTTATCAGTGCCATTTGAAGGGTCACTAAGGGAATGGTTGTAACTCAAGGACCCCTTATAATGATGAAGTTGTGAATGGATATGTGAGAATGACCTTGAGGGACAGGAATGGAAAGCTGTAGAACATATAAATGATTTCTCAACCCACGAAAGGAAAGGGCCTGAAGAACTTCACAAGATAAGTTCTCTCTAGCTTTCTGGAGAGTAAAAGGAGAGGATGGGAGAAATGTTAGTCTTACAAGATTCTGTTAATGTACCCTTACAATAAACATAGAGCTGGTACTTATATATAGGACAGCAGTGTGCTACAGCTGCCAAAAAAGCCAACACAATTCTAGGCTGCATTAGCAAATCAAGATTAAAAAGGACAACAAAGAATGTTCTTTCTGCGCCAACTCAGTAAGCTCAAACTGCCCAAGGAGCTGCTGATCCAATTCTACAGAGGACTTATTGAGTCTGTCATTTGCACCTCTATAACTGTCTGGTTCAGTTCTGCAACCCAACAAAACAGACACAGACTTCAGAGGATAATTAGAACTGCAGAAAAAATAATTGCTACCAACCTGCCTTCCATTGAGGACCTGGATACTGCACGAATCAAGAAGGGGGCCGTGAAAATATTTGCAGGCCCCTCACATCCAGGACATAAACTGTTTCAACTCCTACCCTCAAAACGACGCTATAGAGCACTGCACACCAGAACAACTAGACACAAGAACAGTTTTTTCCCGAAGGCCATCACTCTGCTAAACAAATAATCCCTCAACACTGTCAAACTATTTACTAAATCTGCACTACTATTAATCTTCTCATCGTTCCCATCACCAATCTCTTTCCATTTATGAGTGTATGACTGTAACTTGTTGCTGGCAATCCTTATGATTTATATTGATATATTGATCATCAATTGTGTTGTAAATGTTGTACCTTCATGAACGTATCTTTTCTTTTATGTACACTGAGAGCATATGCACCAAGACAAATTCCTTGTGTGTCCAATCACACTTGGCCAATAAAAATTCTATTCTATTCTATTCTATTCTATTCTATTCTATTCTATTCTATTCTATTCTATTCTATTCTAAGATCACGTGAAGTGTTAATACCACTTTATAATGCCTTGGTAAGGCCACACTTGGAATATTGCATCCCGTTTTGGTCACCATGATGTAAAAAAAGATGCTGAGACTCTAGAAAGAGTGCAGAGAAGAGCAACAAAGATGATTAGGGGACTGGAGGCTAAAACATATGAAGAACGATTGCTGGAATTGGGTATGTCTAGTCTGATGAAAAGAAGGACTAGGATGACACGATAGCAGTGTTCCAATACTTAAAGTGTTGTCACAGAGAAGAGGGAGTCAAGCTATTCTCCAAAGCCCCTGAAAAAGAAGCAATGGGTGGAAATGAATCAAGGAGAGAATCAACCTAGAACTAAGGAAAAAATTACTGACAGAACAATTAACCAGTGGAACAACTTGCCTCCAAAAGTTGTGAGTTCTCCAACAGTGTGGAAGTTTTTAAGAAGAGATTGGACAACCATTTGTCTGAAATGGTATAGGGTTTCCTGCCTGAGCAGGGGGTTGGACTAGAAGACCTCCAAAGTCCATTCTATTCTATTCTATTCTATTCTATTCTATTCTATTCTATTCTATTCTATTCTATTCTATTCTATTCTATTCTATTCTATTCTACTCTACTCTACTCCACTCCACTCCACTCCACTCCACTCCACTCCACTCCACTCCACTCCATTGCATTCCATTCCATTCTTTTCCATTCCATTCTTGTCCCTGTACTTCTAATCTGCACTATCTCACAGGGCTAACAAAGCATTGGAGTGATGCTAAGAGATGCAAGCTCTAATCTTCCTTCAGCTATTTGGGCCAGTCCCTTCTCTCAGGTTAACCCACCTCACAGAGTTGTTGGGGAACGAAGCCACTGGCACCCTGAAGAATAGTGGAATAGAAACCTAATAAAATAAATAAAAAACCTCCAAGCTTCTTATTTTTTTTTTTTAATTATCTTCAATAATTTCCAGGGCTATGAAAGTCTCAGCACATGACATTGCCAACTGGTGGAGTGTATGAAATCCAGGAGACATTTTGAAATGATCTTCTTGAGATAGGTGTTACTTTTCTTCATACTTTTCCATATTATTTCTTCTGATTTTTTTTCCATTGGAGTGAATGCTATTTTTTTTTTAAAGCAGGGGATGGTCTGCGCTGTTATGCATTTTCAGAAATATCAAAAATGGAATTGCAGAATTTAAATAGAAATGTTGGGTTTATATTTTGGATGTATGCATTTGTAGCTATAGAGCAGGGGTGTCAAATTCACGGCATCATGGCAGCATCACGTGACGACTTTCCCCACTTCGCTAGACCAGGTGTGGGTGGGCCAGCGTGTGACGCATCTAGCCTGAGGGCCATGAGTTTGACAGCCCTGCTAACTTACCTTGGAACTCAGTTAACTGTGCTTTATTTAGCCTGGCTATGTAAGTGTGTCCTTTAAGTACGTTGTTAACCACAACATCATCCACCCAAAAAATCAAGACAATGCTCCCTTCCTCCAAAGAGACAGAACTTTCATCACACTTTCATGGCTGCCATCATGATTTTTTTGCATTCCTACCCCACGCCCTGTAGATGTTTCTGATGATTTATTAAATTTTGTTTGAAAAACAATTAAATTTTAATTGCTTGAGGGTGGATAAGAATTCAAGCCCGAATCTGCTGCATGTTCAATTATCTGCTTTCCTGACAGTGCGAGAATCGAGTGGCTTTGCTTCACTGAAGCTTCTCTTAAATGAACAGTTGGATGTAGGGCTTCCTCTGACTTCAAGGCCTTCCGTCACTCACAATCCTGCTAGCTAAAGGCTGTTCTCCGAACAACACTTGGAGCTTGACAGCAGGCTTCCACCTTCGTGCAGGTGCACAAATCCCAACAAGTAGGTAAAAATCAAGGAAGTCAAACTCACATTCAGCCCTGAAGAACTCCAAGCAGTTACCTGGCCTGAAGTGCACAGTTTCACCTGGATTCCCACTGTTATTCCGTCACCTTGATGTAACCGTAAGTCTGAAAGAGAGCTCTGGAAGACGATCCCTTTGTATTCACTGCATACACACGCACGCACACACACACACACACACAGAGAGAGAGAGAGAGAGAGAGAGTGACAGAGAGACAGAGAGACAGACAAAGACAAAACAGAGAGACAGAGAGAGAGAGAAAGACAGAAAGAAAGACAGAAACAAAACACACACACACACACAGAGCGAGAGAGAAAGAGAGAGAAAGAGAGAGAGACAAAAACAGAGACACAGAGAGAGGGAGAGACGGAGGGAGAGACAAAAAGAAGAGAGAGGGAGGGAGAGAGAAAGGGGGGGGGGAACTACAAGCAGGTGATGAAAACATTGGTCATTTAAATAAGAATGTACACTTTTAAATCTCCCTTGGTGATTTCTAATATTATTAGGGTTGTACTCCAATCTTGGTGAAGTGTCTGAATCTGAAGGGGAAAGAGGGTACTTTGGTGAAATTGAGTTCCCTCAGAGGGGGATAAAGGTAAAGGTAAAGGTTCCCCTCGCACATATGTGTTAGTCATTCCCAACTCTAAGGGGTGGTGCTCATCTCCGTTTCAAAGCCAAAGAGCCAGCGCTGTCCGAAGGTCATCTCCGTGGTCACGTGGCTGGCATGACTAAATGCCAAAGGCACACAGAACACTGTTACCTTCCCACCAAAGGTGGTCCCTATTTTTCTACTTGCATTTTTTATGTGCTTTTGAACTGCTAGGTTGGCAGAAGCTGAGACAAGTAAGAGAAGCTCACCCCGTAACACGACACTAGGGATTTGAACCGCTGAACTGTTGACCTTTCGATCGACAAGCTCAGCGTCTTAGCCACTGAGCCACCACATCCCAAAGGGGACACACACACACACACACACACACACACACACACACACACACACACACACACACACAAAGGTATCCCAAAGGGGAATACCTAGCTCAAAAATTGCCATCTCCCAGTTTCAGAATTCCTCCTTTGAAATGTGACTCCAGAGCGGGGTACCTTAGCGTGATTTTAGCAACAGCACCCTTTCTTACTTTGGAGTTCACTAAACGTGCTTGCAGCTTGACAGCTCAGCAGCGCAAGTGATGAAATAATGTATGCTTTTAAGGGGTGGCATTGGGGAGGGCACAACCTTTGAAAAAGCCAAATGGAAACGGTTGGATTCAGGGAGTTGATAAAAAGGAACATCCGCGGCCCTGAATGAGGGATTTAATTACCTGGAAGCCGGCACAAATAGGTTATCCATGCAGAACCATTTCAGCCCAGGGAAGTCAGCAATTCTTAATCCCCATTCTCTGAAGCTGCATTAGTTATCTCACAGAGCCTCCGGCCGACAAGTTTTGCACGTTGGTGGACCGCAAGCTTTTATTGGCAGCTTCACAGGTGCTAATAAATGTAGCAAAGCAACCTTACCATTTAAAGAAGATGGCTTTTTGTGCTCCTGAAGTGGAGGGAAGCATCTGCCGTTTGTTTGGGTGGTGGAAACTTCTAATGGACGTGCCTTGGCCATTCAAGAAGTACTGATGGTTTGGACTGGTGCACTCCTGCTTAACTCATTGGTTAAAACCAGGGGTGAAATCTAAAAATTTTCCCTACCGGTTCTGTGGGCATGGCTTAATTGGTGGGTGTGGCTTGGTGGTCAGGTGACTAAATGGGCATGGCCAATAATAATAAATAATAAAAACAATAAAGTATACAAAACTTGGGAGCGCACCGGTCTACCTTCTTTAAAAATAGAGGCATCGGTCTACTAATTGCCTTTTTTTGGGAGGCACCGGTTTACCTTCTTTAAAAATAGAGGCATCGGTCTACTAATTGCCTTTTTTTGGGAGGCACCGGTCTACCTTCTTTAAAAATAGAAGCACCGGTCTACTAGCCACCTACAGCGCTGATCAGCTGTAGTGCGGCCCTTTGAAGGGCTGCGGCAGTCATTTAAGGCTGTTTGCAGCTATATCACTACCAAGAGTTTCAGGGACAGAGAAGACATAGTGTAAGCCGCCCTGAGTCTTTGGAGAAGGGCGGGATATAAATGCAAATAAAAAAAAAAAAAGAGGAACAGTGAGGCGTGTGCGGTGGCGGGGGGACAGGGATTTTTGCTATTGGTTCTCCAAACTACCCGCCTCCATCGCTACTAGATCGCGCGATCCGGTCTGAACCGGTAGCATTTTACCCCTGGTTAAAACCTGGCAACCACCTTTCCACTATATGGAACATGCTTGGTATTAACCTTGGTTTGTGACTTATGTAGTTATGGACCAATGCTTTATGGTGTAGTTAAGGCAAACATTTAGACCAGGTGTGTCAAACTCAAGGCCCCGCGGGCTGGATCTGAAAGCAGTGAATGACTGCCTGTGGTTCCTCTGCCAACGGAGCTCTGTTTTCACTGGCAGAGGGCTGCAGGAGGCCGTCACAGCCAAAAATGGAGCTGGAGACAATGGATCACACCAGCCTCACCCGGGCCACCAGAGGTGCCCCTGACACGAATGACACTAAGCTGGCCACACCCACTCCAGCCATGCCCACATGGCCCTCTGAGGTCAAACACAACCCTAATGTGGCCTTCAATGAAATTGAGTTTGACACCCCTGATTTAGACTATTATCCACAGATACGCGTGCACACACACAGATACACACCAAATGTTAGATGCAGAAATGTCACAGAGGTAATAAAAACAAGACAAGTAATGAGTGTGCTTGTTTGTACTATCCAAAATATATGAGGTGAGTGTCACCATCTTTATACTTATGTATTTTATATGTTATTTATGTTGCATATTGCATGTTTTTTATTTTTTCCTATATTTATTCCCAACCCTGGATGTTTTAGCTTTTTTGTAAGCAGCAAAAGTCTTTTTGGGTTGTGTTCTCACCTAGGCTTCCTTAGAAATTAAACAGCACAAACTTAGTCCAGGAAAAACTCTTTAATTTAAACGGTTGTAAATTACTTTCATTTACAGTCTGCAAGGCTTGATAAACAGTCTTTCAGTGGAAGGTTATCAACACCCATCTATCTCATGTGGAACACTGTCAAAGAGCTAATTTCCAGACACGGGGCAAGGCAAACTTGGTACAGAGTCACAAAAAGAATTTTCAAACCTTGAATCGGCCAGGTGAACTAACTGCTTCCTGCAAAAGCTCACATCCCGTTCGCTTTTCTTTTATGTTTTATGGGAGAGACCAATCATCTCCAAGCCTTACTCCCAAGTCGACCCTGTTTCCTTAATTTTTCCTGTCTCCTGGCAGCTCTGTGCATGTGCACACTGGGAACAGGCTCACACTGTTCTTCTGCCTCGCTGATGTCAGCCTCTGGAGACTCGAGAGGCAGCAAAGAACAACCAGATGGCCTTGGCCCCCTCTCTGCCTCTGACACAGAGCCATCATCCAAGCCTTCCCCAGACTCCAGGACTGGCCCACGTTTCTCCCCAACCTCCTCACTGCCCGAATCTGCTGCCAGCTCTGCTGGTTGCTGGTGGGCCACAACAGGTTGCAATGATACAGAAATGCGTTTAAAGGCAAAGCTTCAATCACACCATACCTTGGCTTTTTTGACCATTCACTACGAACAACCCTGGTTAGATGATCAGAAGTACAAAGTGATGATGGGATAAATATAACCCTATGTCCCCCTATGTAACATGGACAAACCCTACATATGCACTTACAATCATCAACCCATGCTTTTCAGACATATGGACCTGGGCACATTAAACAAAGATCTGAAAATTGGCAGTACAATGATATTTCTTAGAGGCATAATTTTTGGAGTTTTATTTTATTATTATTTTTTAAAAAAAAAACACCTTATAATGAATAGGCAGTTAGACTTGCCTCAAGGCTAATGCAATATTGGCTTTGCCTTTAATAAATAATGAATATATCAAATAATTTCTCTTGTACTTCCTTCCATGATGCCATCACATCACTGCTATAACAATTCTTTAGTGATGGTTTGAGGTTATAACAGCACTGAAAAAAATGATTTGTGACCATTTTCCACACTTACAACCATTGCAGTATCCTCATGCTCATGTGGTCAAAATTCACATGTATTTATGTGAATACAAATTTATATCTACATCATGTGATCATCTTTTGCAACCTTCTGACAAGCTGTCAATGGGGAAGCCAGATTCATATAACAATCACATTACTAATTAAAAAACTTAACTCACTTAACAACTGTGGCAAGAAAAGTTGTAAAATGGGGCAAAGTTCACTTAACAAATGCCTTACTTAGCAAAATAAATTTTGGGCTCAATTGTGGTTGTAAGTTGAGGACTACCTGTACTCTGTGAGGCTATAGAAAGTAAGAAAACTGATCTTGCTGTATTTAAGACAGAATTGTTATCTTGGTAAGTGGCTGATTTTTTTAAAGTCCAGAGCGATGAAATAATATTCAGAAACACTGAAGCGTAAGGAAAAGAAGGAAGTACGGCAAAAATCAAACTTGCAAGAATCTTTTGTTATAGCCAATCTCAATAAAATTGCCTTACTACAGTTGATTTCCTCATTTGCTCAGCCTAGTAAGACTGATAGAGGCTTGTAGAGGCCAATATTTTATGTTCCTGAGAAATACTGCAATCCCCTTACCCCTCTCCCAGTCAAAAAAGTTGCTTGTCCTTGTGTTATGAAATAGGAATAAACTTGAAGGAACTTTAGACTTCTGTGAGAACTTTATGAGTTTTCATGAGAAATTAATGCAGTGTTTCTTAATCATTTTTTAAAAATTTGAATTTATATCCCGCCCTTCCCCGAAGACTCAGGGCGGCTTACACTGTGTTAAGCAATAGTCTTCATCCATTTGTATATTATATACAAAGTCAACTTTATTGCCCCCAACAATCTGGGTCCTCATTTTACCTACCTTATAAAGGATGGAAGGCTGAGTCAACCTTGGGCCTGGTGGGACTTGAACTTGCAGTAATTGCAAGCAGCTGTGTTAATAACAGACAGACTTAGTCTGCTGAGCCACCAATCATTGCAACTTGCTGGCTAGGGAATTCTGAGAGCTGAGGCCCATGTTAAGTTGAGAGAATGAAGAGGCTGGAGACAAGCTTCAGACAACAGCTCTTCATTCAGCAACTATGTACAATCCAACAGCTAGCCTCTCTGACAGCCTGCCCTTTTATAAGGAGCTGTCAGGGGGCTCAGCCAATCAGCTTTGAGGACCTTTCCCGCTCAAATAGCGGACCAGATAGAAAACTATACAAACTGTCAATATCTAACAGGTCACATGCTTAAAGCTAGGGAATAAGTTGACTTTGTATATTATATACAAATGGATGAAGACTATTGCTAACATAGTGTAAGCCGCCCTGAGTCTTCGGAGAAGGGTGGGATATAAATGCAAATAAAAAAAAAGAATTCTGGTAGTTGAAGTCTACGTGTCTTAAAACTGGAGAATTTTGGAAGTTGAAGTCCACATGTTTTAAAATTACCAAGAAACACCGAGATTAGGCAAAGAAAAATCCACTAGATTGCAGCCATATTTATGATCCTAGAGCAGGAGTATCAAATTCAATTTCATTGAGGGATGCATCAGGGTTGTGTTTGACCTTGAGGGGCCAGGGTGGGTGTGGCCAGCTCAACATCACTCCTATCGGGGGCGCTTGTGGTGGCCCGAGCGCTCTGCCAGAAAAAAACGAGCTCCCAAGCTCCGTTTTCACTGGCAGAGGCACTTTGGCCCAGTCCTTTGCTGTTTCCAGGGGGCCCCCGCGGGGCAGATCTAGGCACCGGATCCAACCCCCGGGCCTTGAGTTTGACACCTCTGCCCTAGAGTTGGCTGAGAATTTTGTTCTGTGGTTGAAAAAGTATAAAAATCCCTGGATTGGATAAGAATAGTAGATCCCAGAAAGCAAGCTAGTTGAGTTCATGAGTTGTCAGATCTATTTTGTTTGTGACTTAATTCCTCAGAACCAGTGTAATAGACTCTTGGCACCCCTAAATCTCCCCGCGTCCCATGAATTTTTCATTTGTGTCAGCCATTAATTATACCTTCCAGGTTATTCCTTTTTTAAATTTTCAAGGCTGTCTGACTTCATTGCATCTCTTGGGGAAGAAGAAAGCAATTTGATGGATCTGAATTCCCTTGAAAAGTGGGGGTGGGGGTGGGGGAAGGTGTTAACTGATTCCTGGAAAAAGACCCAAGTTTTAACAACTTTTTTTGTCCAAGGTCAGGGCAGGGAGCCAACACATTTCCGGAGAGAAGTTGTTCCAGAAGGCAAGTGCTGTGACAGAGAAGGCACCAGAATGTCTTCTCTGCATCACAATTAATGTGGCAATACACACGCACCAATGCAAGCCAGCAGGTGTGGTTGCCTCCCTGTCTGTAAAGGGCCATTCAGATAGAAATCTGGTGTTTATCTTTCAAGAAATGAGAATTAGAAACACAGAAGTCATCCGTATGTTCTATCCAAATGTCTGGTTTGGCTATTTTCCTTAACTTCCTTTGAAAGAAAAGGAAAAGAAGGAGAGAGAGAGAGAGAGAAAAAAAGCCTAAACGAAATAAAGAACTGCAATTGCTGTGCAGCCACGCTGAGGAAAACCAGTATGTTTTGGCCCTTCAACAAACAGAAGGCAGCAGCATCTTGGTGATGAGCAAAGAGGAAATTTAATTTAAAGAGGCCACTTGGGTTGAGTGGCTTAACTTCATGCCTGAGGGAACTAGGAGAGTCCTAGATGAAAGCCTGCTTGTAGGAAAGGACCAAGAATGCTTTGTTGGAGGATGGAGCATAAGATCTTTTGCCTTCTCTGCCGTAGCTTTTTAAGCATTTCTTCCTCTCCCAAGGCATTAAAAGGTCTTTCTAAGCCAGGTGATGTGTGTGAATATAAGCTGGCATGACCGGCTTAGAACTGGAGAAACTCTCAGAAGAATCAGAGAACAGAGATGGTCCTTTATTTATGACCATCATTAGGATTGGAAATCCATTGCTAAGCATGGTGGTTGATAAGTGAGTTGCAGCTGATTTTATGACTTTTTGGGGGGCCCACAGTTGTTAAGTGGAACAGCTTGCCTTCAGAAGTTGTGGGTGCTCCATCACTGGAGGCTTTTAGAAGAGACTTGGATAGTCATTTGTCTGGAATGGTACAGGATCTCCTGCTTGAGCAGAGGCTGGATTAGAAGACCTCCAATTCTATTCTTCTGACTCATGCAGTCCTTAAGTGAATCCAACTTTCCCCCATTGACTGCTTGGTGCAAACTGTCTGGGAAGGTTGCAGATCTATTTCAATAGGAGACATGGTAGGTCATTTCTTCAGGTAAGTATGCGTGTGTGATAGTTTTAAAATGAAGCTGCAAATTTGGTCCCTGGAAATCTGTTGGTAATTCATGTCAGTTATGGAAATGAAAGATGATTGGCCCTCTGTTTTACGATCAAATTGCAACTCCCACTCCCTTCTAGTACAGATGATGTTACCTAGTTGTGTAATGAAACATCTGCAAGGAAACAATCAAGCTCAGAGAGCATCAAGGACCCCACAGAAGATTGTCACATTTCATTTACCCTAGAAGATAGCCTCTGCTCTTAGAGCAGCATGGTGGCTTAGAGGCAAAGATACTTGCCTCCCACTTGGAAGGTTGAGAATTCAATCCTAGGCAGTGACAGATAGTTCTCTATCAGGATGCAAAGAAGAAAATATCTGCTGTGAACTCTGGATAGGCATCAGGAAAGGCATCTAGCCAGTAAATGCTCAGCTGCATAAAAGTCGCCCCAACTCCATCCCAGTTAAAAGGGATTACAGAGTTGTAAAAAAAGCCTCTTCTCTTAATCCCATTGTTTATATTTTTCTGTAGGAGAAACCAAGTCTGCCTTAGTACCTAAAGTCTTCTTATATTTTAAAACAGGATGAAGATGAAAGGAGAGACTAACCTGAAGGTTGAATTCACTGCTTTACCATTTTTTCATGATGGCAACATTCATATGGCACCTGTATAGGTACAGTATATCTGATACTATAATCATATGCATGGGCTTTTTCTGTGAACAGTGCTATGTCAGGCTTCACCTCCACCACCATGAAACTAGGAGCCTCACAAGCACTGATTCAAAACACAACTCTAGTTATTACAACAACTAGAAAAACCACTGGTGCAGAAATCTACTTGCTGCAGAATGTAAGATGGAGAATTTCTTTCTTCAGTCCGTAGAGCGTACTAAGTTGAGAACTGCTCACTTTTTGGTGAGGGTTAGAAGTTGGTATTTGGAAAGTGTTACTCCAACGGACCACCTATTTTCAAGCTTTTTGCTATTCCACCTTACTGTTCGAGATCTTATTGCTAATTAATGAATTATGGTCATCCATAATGAATTGCCCTAAATTATGAAAAAAAAATGGTTTCTTTTTCTGGCTTATTCTGAAGATAGAAGCACTAAACCTAGGGTACTTATTCTTTTGGGTAGTGAGCAGGGGTGAAATGCTACCGGTTCGCACCGGTTTGGGTGAACCTGCTAGAAATCCTGCTTTCTAGCGAATCTTAATCGTGCAGCATAGCTGTTCCCCCCCAGCTGTTCTACTTACCTTCAAATGACTCCTTTTAATGTGCACTGAGCATGCATGCAGCATGCATTTGGTGTGCAGCATGCATGCATGGACAGCATGCGTCTTACATGCATGATGCATGTGCATGTCAGTGCGCAGCGCGCATGCTTGTGCAGGAACCGGGGGCAACCCGCAGAAGATTTCACTACTGGTGGTGAGTATACCTGAGGTTTTCAAAACTGCTATGAGCATCCTCACAAAAGGGTAGCTGCCAGGGACAAGGGTGGTCCCCAAACATCCATTTTTGCAGATTCATGGAATAAAAAGGCTGACTAATTAAATCACCAACTGTCCCCTCCTTGCTTCATGCAGGAATCTGAATGGAGGCACCCCAAATTTAATGAACAGAAGCTCATTACTGCTAGTTCACTGGTTCTACCACTGTCAAGCAGATTTTAGTCCAAGGATATTTCTTCTCTCACATCAATCAGAAACTGTTTAGTTTATCTGTTCTTCCTATCACTCTCTATTACCCCATTTCACTTTTATCTTTTTCATGTGCAGGTAGAGCTATTACTGAACAAAGGACTGGGACGTATTTCTTCTGTCATTTCTATTTTCTAATCCTGCTTTTAAGATGGTCCTCAGATGCCATCCTTGAAAGAGCAGTGGGGTTTAAAATGTCTGTTTTGCTTTGTATCATGTTGCCTTCCTTTTGATTATCTGTTTAAATTAAACATGTTTAAAGAAAAACCAGGTAGGATATGGCACCTGGGGCTAGGTGCCAAAGCAGAAGGCAGAGATTGGAGCCCACCCAAACTAAATTGGAGACCTGAAGACCAAAATATGCCATAAACCAAATACCGTGTTTCCCTGAAAATAAGACCCTGTCTTATTTTTTTGAACCCTGAAATAAACACTTGGCCTTATTTCCATGCGTTCAAAAGCCCGATTAGGCTTATTATCAGGGGATGTCTTATTTTGGGGGAAACAGGATAGTATCCTTAGAAGAGCCACTCAGATCATGCTATGCAGTGTGAGACATTTCTTAGTGAGGATGCAATTTCCTTGAAAAGGAATGGAAGAATGAAAATGTGCATTCATGTAGTCTCTGAAACCATCAATCGCCATCCGTTTTTATGACGACTAAAATTAGTCCAATTTTTCATTTTGCCCATGTGAATGTTAGAAGGTGATAAAAACGGAGGAAACTCATTTCTCTGTCTCTTGCTCCTTTCTCTTGCCCTTCCCTTGCCAAGAATGATTATTTTATTTGATTTTAGTTTGAAGCAAATTTGTACCAAGTTCTTTAAGGGGAAAGTTGAAAGTTTCCTTGGACAGAGTTCACTGCTGTTGTACAATTGGATTTTACTTCTGGCTATTCACTCCAGGTGTATGTGCTGCTTAGGATAAAAGTGTACTAATAAAGGAAACTCAGCCAAACCACACTATTATTTTAAATAAAGAAAAACTAACTTCCACTATGTTGGTCTGAGATTCAAAACTAATGTCTTTTCTAATTATTTGCTTGGACAGGAGAATAAACACAGGTTGTTTATTAATATAGGATGCGTTGAAAGTAGTGTAGAATGCCAGTTTGGAAGGAATTTTTTTTTTTATGGTTGGGAATCTCTCAACCCTTCTCTTCTTGTAGGTCCCCCCCACAAAGCAGAACTATTGAAATCAATGGACAATCATACCACCAGGCATTGGGAAGCTAAGAGATTGTGTATGTATCTGCCTAGAACTTCTCTTTGCTTGCTTCTCTTCCTTTTCTTATTCCTACTTGTTATGTGCTAGAGAGGAGAAAAAACTCACAAGGACACTCTGGTTGCTGGGCTAGTTATGTTCTCTTTGACAGACAAAGGACAAATGTCCCCGGAGGCACAGAGTACCAGGGGTCAGATAAGAGGGGTGGTCCTGCAGCAAACTAGGTAGACCCTTATTGGTTGCTGATATCCTTTAGGCTTCTACTACTTGCATACATACAGAATACAGAATAACAGAGTTGGAAGGGACCAAGTAGGTCATCTGGACCAATCCCACACACAGGCAGGAGACCCTATACCATTTCTGACAAATGGCAGTCCAATCTCTTCTTGAAAGCTTCTAGGGATGACACTCCCACAGCTTCTGAATGGACTGATTGTTCTCACTATCAGGAAGTTTCTCGTTATTTCCAGGTTGAATCTCTCCTTGGTCAGTTTCCATCCATTATTCCTTGTCTGGGCTTCAGGTGCTTTGGAAAATAGCTTGACCCCCTCCTCTCTGTGACAGCCCCTCAAATATTGAAAGTCCGCTATCCTGTCTCCCCTGGTCCTTCTCTTCGCTAGACTACCCAGGTCACTAGACTCCCCTGGTCCTTCTCTTCACTAGACTAGCCAGTTCCTGCAATTGTTCTTCAGATTTACACGTGGTAAAAGTGAGTAGAACACAAGCCAATTTTTGCATGGATCCCTTTGAGGCTAAAAATCTGCTTCTCTGATGCTTAAAGCACCTTTTTGACAATTTCAACTCTGCCGTTTCTGACCTGGAACAATTAAAATTTTTTTCTTATTTATTTTTTACATGCAAATTAGAATCTTTGCCTAGAAGATTGTTTTGCATTTTTCATGAAAAAGACCCTTTTTCTGCTGGATCACTTTGATCCAGCTTCAGCTTGTCTCAGTGACAGGTACGTACCATGACATTGTGAGGCTATGTCCTTAAAAAAATGATGCATAGGCCATTCTTATGGTTATTTTATATTCAACCTAATTCAATATTTTGCAATGGATGGCACTCAGTCATTAGTCATTTGAGGATCCTAAAGTCCATCAAACAAAAGGAAGGAAAATCTTGGTATTGGTAAGAGGCCATATATAGGTGAGACCATTGAATCATAATTTCTCCATTTGTCTGTACCACCTGTGGTTTCCCGCAGCTAGGACATTGTAAGATCTTTTTCACAGCAGTCCTATAATCATTCCTAAGATTCCCCCTCTGGTGAAATTCAGAGAAGCCCATCCAATCTGTGGAAATTTTCTATTTCAAAGAGATATTTATATGCAATTTTGATATAAAAAAATCTTTTTGCAAAGAGAGGAAAGCAAAACTAGCAAACAAACAGATTTTTTTTCTAGGCATTTTATTCACTTATAACAGAAACATTCACTTATCAGGTATCACTGAAGTGCAATTTACAGAATTTAGCAGCAAATTCACACTTGGAAATTGTTTTTTTTGTTTGTACAAATCTTACAAATGTACATCCATTCGTACCATATTGCCATTCATCCATGCTCACTATATACACTGTCTTCTCTTTGAATTCCTAGTGCAGCGCCATTCTCTCCTGTGTTCGAAATGTGGATGTACAATTGGGAAGAAGCGTCATTACAAAATGTTGGGCTATTGCATGAGCTTTGCACTTTGAACTCAAATTCTGAAAGGACAAAACCAACATTTTCAGGGTTTTCCATGGAATTATCCAATACTCTCCATGGTCAAGTTAACAGTGTAAGAAACCTCTGTCATAATTCTTGTTTTCTTTGTTGAGTCTATATTGTCTTTAACTGGTGGATTGGGTGAACTGGTCACTCCTAAAACAACAAAAGTGCTTGTATAAGCAAAGAGTAAGGTAAAAACATTATCATCATCATCATCATCATCCAGAGCTCTTTAATAGACAACATATTTGCTAAATAGTAGGTAGTATTAAAGGTTCCCCAAAGAACCATTGTCATTACTTTGACAACAATGATTAGGCGTTTAAGAAAACGGTTCAAAAGTTCTATGGGAATCTGGATAATTAAGTAGCAAGCATGGAGTTTGTGCTGAACCGAGATTTCAGAGTACAAAATGAACAGCCTTATTGGTCCTCGGACCTCATGTAAGGAGTTCACAAAATGTCCGATGGAAGTTAACAAGACATTCTCTTGCATGAATGAGATCTGGGGTTATAGCCAGCTTGCGAGAACGGAAGGGGCAGAGGCATAGCTCTGTATGCAGGGGGGCACCAGCAAATGCCATGTATGATTGGGTTTCTGTGAAACTCCATAAGTTTGTTTCATATATGGAAGAGGAATGCTGTACTGATATGGAAATTCTAAGAAAGCGTTACATATTTTTTTTCAACTATAAAGATAACTTCGGAAAAACCACCCTGTTAGTAAAATGGCACTTTAATGTGATCTATTAGCAGCTTTGGCCCACATACTGAAACACAAAACCAAGTTGCAGGGATGTTATTATTACATTTTATCTGACTTTCCTCCAAGGGTTACCTTCTCATTTAGGATTTATGTATCCGGTCTCATTTTAATCTTACAACAACCCATGAGGTAGGTTCCACTGAGCTATTGTGACAAACTCACCGTGTCCCAGGCAGAGTTTTTAGTGAGAGAGCAATTTTTTCTAAGCAGCCACCCCATGTACAATGGGAGCTTTTTATGTGCTTGAGTCTCATGGGGGAAAAAATGGATAATGTGATGGTTTGGACCACATAAGAGTGTATGAGATTGATCAAAAGCATCCTGTATTTGGAAAGTTAATAAATTAACAAAAACATCTATTTTTATAACAGGGAAAATTGAGGAGTGGGGGCAATAGACAATCAATTAATTAATCAATCACTCAATCAATCAATCAATCAGAATGGAGCTGGAAGGGAAAATAGCTCCAAACATCTAAATGTGTTCTGAACCTGGGAGTTTTTGAAAACAGGCTCTTCATGAAGAGATTGCATGCAATCTTCTCTCCCATTTGAGCAAGGAGCAGTCAAGCCAATAGTTTACTTCCAAACACATGTGGATGAGGTTGCACATGGATGAGTAGAGGACAACAAATACGAAATTCCATTTGCTTCAGCAAAATTTAGAGGAACTTAACTTTCACTGGATTCTTCTGGAAACTATTGTCTCCTTTCTCCAATTCTTTGGGATTTATGAGTATTTTTGGAAATTTGAGAAAGTGTCTCTATGGGCGCTCTTACAACATGGCCATGAGGAAGATAGTCAATCATTAAACATTCTCTTATAAAAGCAAATTGCCAGGATACTTTCTCCCATTCCTTTTCATAGGATGTTCCCCAACACACCCCAACTTTTGTCTACTTTTCTAGAGGTGGGCACACGTCCACCCAGAATGCTGACATTTTTAATATTCTGAGACTATGTACAAGAATCTTAAGGAATTCAAAGGCTTTCTTGGAACTAAATATAATTCTGGAACCAGCGCTTCCTTCTTCTTGATGAGAGTGTTTATACTTTTAGGAAACTTGAAAGTATGTCTTCTTTTTCAAGTTGGATGGAAGCAAAATGTATGGTGAGCTACCATGGAGATGTCCATGGAGAAGCTCGCTCCAGGTGTCAAGAAAATCTCAGTTTCAAAATTAAACACTTGTTATCATCACAAAGCCTTTTTTATTCCAAACTTGTTGAATTTGTATTTTCTACTATCTCTACTCTAAATAGGGAGTGGTTTTTTTTTTGGTAGTTAACATGGAATGTATTATTTGTTCAAGACATTTCTTGCAAGGGGAGTGTTCCTTTTGTAAATCTAATCAAAATTTCTAGTTTATCACAATAATTGTATTTGTACAGACACTATAGCTACATCTTGTAATTTATCATCTAAAAAAAATCATTAAAATACAGCAGCTAGTCCTATCCTGTGACATTAATAAACAAATGTATTTACTCAGTATGGCTCTCAAGACCTTATATACAGAGCATCTAACTTTATCTGCAGAAAATGGGTAGCATCAAGGGAGTTCTAGGGAGAGCTCTCATGCAACAAGTGCGAGAATGAACTCTGTTCTTGTGCATGAGACATTAGTCGGTTGGATAGCTCTAAGAAGATACACCAAGACAGATCAGGAACAGCACGTTCATATATACACAATTCATGAAAACTAAAAGTTAGAAACAATAACGCTACACCCGCACATCCTGTCATGTGGAACAACAACAACAACAAAAAAAAGAACTACCATTTGGGTAGAGACTAATTCTGGAGGGGCTTAGATTTTCTATAACTTTTTGGGCAACCTAAATAACA
Source organism: Ahaetulla prasina (assembly GCF_028640845.1). NCBI lineage: Eukaryota > Metazoa > Chordata > Lepidosauria > Squamata > Colubridae > Ahaetulla > Ahaetulla prasina. The sequence continues at coordinate 135,489,260 of NC_080542.1, read as the reverse complement.
TCTACATCAGGTGAATATCATACCAATCACTTAAGATATCACCAGTCCAACCTGGTGATGCTGGACTACACAGTGTTAAATGAAGTAGATATTTGCAGTCCAACACATTTGAAGAACATCCAATTGGAAAAGTGAATTAGTTTATTTTTTCATTTTCATTTTCGCAACAATGCTCTAAAACATGTACCTTGATCGAGGGCAGCAACGGAGGACTGTTTAGCATATTTAACAACAATGCCAGGATTCGGACCTCAATCACTCAAGGAGAAAGTTGGATGGTGAAAGAAATGTTAGGCTTTTGGTTGGCACAGCTGTGCTAACTAGGAAACTGAGGAAGCCTCGTTCATAGGATATTGTGCTGGTTGAGGCTGCCTTCAGGTCTACTAGATATTAGAAAACTGATCATAGCTATAAAGTAGAGTGATCTTATCAAGGTTAGGAATTATGCTTCCAAAGAATCTGTAATGTCTAGATGGGCCTCAAATTATCCCTCATTTAGCATCTAGGCCAACAGATTTGTGGACAAAGATGACAGAGGTGGCTCACTCTGCATCTTTGGTCCACATAAATTAGAAAACTTTCATACCATGCTTGATAGACAAAAGAATATGAGCAAACCGTGTAAGAGTAGAATTAGCATTCTATTTGGAGCTCTTCTAATATCAATATATGCCAATTCCTTCCTCACAAAAATGTTCCAATTCACACTGTTGACATTAGAATATTTTAAACATACAACTGAATTGCTTTCCATTGGCATTTGTGCAATACTGACATTCTTCTCCAATTTCTGCAATTTCAGATTTTTGAGCTGGCTGGTCCTAGACCAGATTGTAGTAAGGATCAAAGATGATCCAAATGCTAAGGATTGTACAAAGACAAAAGGGGTGTGCTGTTGCTTACAGATATACTGAGTTTGAGAGTCCTAATTAATGTCTTTTTTATTCTGCATATGAGTTGCAAGCAGATAAATGAAATGTAATGCAGCTTGACTTTAATATGGTTATGTGCATCTGGGAGGTCTGCTGTAATGTGCTTTCAACCAACTTAAAGTGTGCAGTTGTCTCTTGCAACAATGGGTCCGTCTGTGTCTCTTTTAACTAGAGTGCAAAAAAAAAAAAAAAGTGGTTTCTGAGAAGCATGCAGCACAACATCCATCTGGTGCAGGATGTGATGCCCTTGTCCCAGAATTGCACCACTACCAAACTCACTTGCAGTCCTCTCATTTCTCCCAGCCCTCTATAACCCTGCTCTGTCTTTTACTAATCCTTCTGGTAACTCCTCAAGCGCCTTTCAGTTTGGATTTTCAGATCATTGCCTATCCTCTTTTTCTTGCCATATTCCAGCTGGAGCCACCCATCTTTGCCTCACAACTCTTTTGCAATTTTTTCTTGTTGCTGTGTCTTTTACAATGTTTTCAATTTATAGCAGGGGTCTCCAAGCTTGGTATCTTTTAAGATTTGTGGACTTCAACTCTCAGAATTTCCCAGCCAGCACAAGTCTTAATTCCCTCCACAAGTCTTAACGTTGCCAAGTTTGGAGATTTCTGATTGATAGAAATTAACACTATCTTCCTTCTTCTCAGAACTACAGTTGCCTCCCATGAGTTGGAACCAGGGGTGAAAGCCAAAATTTTTCCCTACCGGGTCTTTGGACATGGCTTGGTGGGTGTGGCAGGGGAAGGATATTGCAAAATCTCCATTCCCACTCCACTCCAGGGGAAGGATACTGCAAAATCTCCATTCTCAGCCCACTCTGGAGCCAGCCAGAGGGGGTATTTGCCAGTTCTCCAAATTAGTCAAAATTTCCGCTGCCGATTCTCCAAAACCTGTCAGAACCTGCTGGATGGAATCCAGAGGAGAAAGATGGACCCCTTTGATAGTGGCAGGCAGACTGCTCTGTAGCTATGTTCAGTCTGCCTAACTACAGACCTTCAAAATGGCAGCTGATGGTTCTCACATGCTGAATATTTGTTGAGTGCAACCAGCTGCGTAATAGACTCTTCGTATGTCAAGAACAGGACAGCCATGATCTGACATCAATCAATCTTGGAACCACTATTTCTTAAATGCAAGGTAAGACATGCAAGCTTTTCCTTGCTTCTTTCTGAAATATTATGCTCCCTGCAGTGAACATGCAGAAACTTTTAATCTAAACTTTGGGCAATATCTTACTTTTCTATTCCCCTGATTTTGATGTACTGAGCAGATTTTCTAAAGCTCCAGGGTGCCAATGTGTAGGCTTGTAGTCTGGAATCCCACCCTTTTCCTTGCTCTCACACCCATACAGAGAGACACAGACACAGAACTTTCCATGTTTCAGTGTATGCTAATTCCTGCATGTGTTTGTAGCCTAGAAAAAAATATATATCTCGCCCTCCTATGATAATTATTGCACTAACGGTGAAGAGGAACACCAGAGGGCTGATGGTTTTGTTTGTTTTTCAGCCAGACGCAACCTGCAACCTGCTGTTGCCTAAAATACAGGTGCTGCTTAGATAATTACAGCAACGTGCTACAAACAAGGAACAAACAGTGAAGGTCGTTTTTGTAACCTGGGCTTGTACATCCTTGAGAAGGGATGGGTATGTAAAAGCAGTTTCCTAAAGGTTCAGTGCATTAACCAGAATGTATCTCATATCTAACACATTTAGATACAAGGTTCTGACTTGGGTTGAACGGGGTCTCACATGACGTCTCTCCGGCTCCCGTAGAGTATTTCTCTTCCCTCCAGTCCTTTCAATGTGGTCATGTTACCAAGATGCCAAATGATTCACACCACGAGTAGAAATTGATCTTGCTCTGGGGGTTTTTTCACCCAAGTGCCCAAGCCTGCCTTCTGAAATGCTCTGAACAGCTGCTGTTTGGCAGACTGATAGACATGTGCCACCAACTTGGCCTCGCTGTACACTGATGGCACTTCTCCATGGCTTGATATCGGTGTGCTCAGCTGCAGGGGGAAGAGAAGGGAGGGGGAAATTCAGATGCCAACGAACAAAGAGCTGAAGTATAGTCCCCTTCTGTAGCTTTGTATCACCATTTCATCTGCCTCTCTTAAGCTGCAAAGAAATTGTGAGCTTTACACGCAACAGTATTCAGGGAAAAAAAATATTTGAGAAGATCCGCGTCTCACTGCGCAGATGATGCCAGACTACCATCTTCACACAAAAGGGGATTTTGGAGAGCTCAACCAACTGATATTGAACATCATTTGGAAAAATGCCCAGAGCGCTATGTGTGTAAATTCTACCAGTTAATTCACATTCCTATTTTGGACAGTTTTTTTTTTTGGGGGGGGGGGAAGCATTGTAAAGCCCATGACAAAAAATGGCCATTGGAATGCGTTAGTTCTTTCCAAATGGACTCTCCATTCTTTTAAATGACTCCATTTTGCTCTTTGGAAGGAACCAGAGTATTTTGAAGGCCATGTTCATTTGTCATTTGGGAAAGAGAAACTAGATTGGAAAGGCTGCCATTTTCAGTGCCGTGAATAATCCAATATGTTCCTAATAACAGCCAACAAAGGTATTGCTCATTTTAAAAAAATCATAGCATTTCCAAATTCATATTCATAGAAATAAAACATCCCTTCATCTGAAATTTGTTGATGCTTTATTTAAAAGCCAATCATCTCTCTAAATTTCTGGGTGAGGAATGGAAGTCCCTTTCCCATTCTCCTTTTTTGTTATTTTGGGAAATTTCTGATGTTACTCAGGTTCCCAACATTTAGCTAAACAAGAATTTGAACTGTTTTGTAGGCTTAGCAGGCAGAAATAAAATTTCAAAGTAAAGAAGTACAGAAGTAAAGACCACACTGCGGAAGTCTTACTTCTTATGGGTAGTACACATGTAAAAAAGAGGTAACAGAAGAGAATAACAGAACTTGTAAGGGACCTTGGAGGTCCTAGTCCAGCCCCCTGCTCAGACAGGTAGCCCTATATACCATTTCAGACAAATGGTTGTCCAATCTCTTCTTAAAAACCTCCAGTGTTAGAATACCCACAACTTCTGGTGGCAAGATGTTCCACTGATTAATTGTCCAAACTGTCAGGAAAATTCTCTTTAGTTCTAGATTGATTCTTTCCTTGATTAGTTTCCATGCATTGCTTCTTGTTTTGCTTACTGGTGCTTTGGAAAATAGGTTGACCCATCTTCTTTGTGGCAGCCCCTGAGATATTGGAACACTCCTAGTTCTTATTTTCATTAAACTAGACATACCCAATTCTTGCAACTGTTCTTTATATGTTTTAGCCTTCAGTCCCCTAATCATCTTTGTTGCTCTTCTCTGGACTCTTTCTAGAATGTCAACATCTTTTTTTTTGGGGGGGGGAGGGTAAAACTTTGATTATGTCGTTTTGGACACCATCTTGATGTTTTTATCCCCTTACCTGGCTCTGCATCCACTTAATGTGTCCACCTATAGAGTAAATTGCTTTATATGTGGATATTCTCTACTGAAATATTCTTCCAGCTTCTTCCCACCATCAGTACCATATACATATCCCTCTCAGTTTTTCCTTCTTTTCCTACAAGGACAATTCTTCTTGGCTATCCTACTCGTGCTATTGGATGAGTCTGTTTTTATTTGTGAGAACCTTGTATTAATTAATATGCAATGATTGACATCTTTCCTTCTAGTCACACCCTTGCTTTCCATAGCTTGGGATAAGATTATTTTCATATTGAATTTTAAAAGCTGCAATCTAATTATTCAATCAAATTGAACTCATGTAGGAAGCCAGTCTATGGTGGCAGCAAGGATCCAGGTCAACTTGGTGAAAAATTTCTGATGTTCTCATTGGATTCTGGTTTGCACAGCCAGGATCAGAAGTATCTGAGGGCGGTCAAAAAAGTCAAGATGGCAACAATTGCATTGTTTCTCCCCCCCTCCTTTTAAACAGGGTGAGACTTTGATCCCACAAAGAGCATGTTGACTTTTTTGAATGAAAAAAAAACTTTTATTTTTGCTGCGATTTTTATATGTATCTATTATTTCTGTTGTGTTTTCCTAGGGCGTTAAATTAAAAACCAGCTTTGTAAATATACAAATGCTCAAGACTCCATGTCAATTTTGAAAAAGAAAAATGCATGCTGACATTTGGAGAAAGGATTTAAATAAGCGAATGTTTGTGACAGAGAAAAGGTGATGCGTCAAGTGAAAGCACGAGTAACCCCCCCCTTTTCTTATGTTATACTGATAAAGGGGAGGGGCATGGCCGTGGCCACGAGACTGATGGCGGTGATGGCGAGGACGTCCGTTTTGGATTTGGACGGCGTCGGAGCCTTTCCGGCGGTGGAAACGGCAGTAGACTCTTTCCCCCTCATTTCCCCCTTTCCTGGGCCTCTTCTGGACTGGATGGACTGCCTTGGACCGGGTCTCTCCTGCTGTGATTTGGCGATGGACTATTTATTTCTCCGTGGATATTCCTTTCTTTCTTTCCCCCCTCCCCAGACTTCAGGACCTTGATTTGGGGAGTTTAGATTCTGGAGCAAGTCTCCCCCCACCTTTTGGAATTCTGGAGTGTGGTTGGGGGGTACCGGGGCTACTTATTAGGAACGCTATAAGATCACGCGTGGGCTTCGGGTTAGCTTTTTGGCTAGTCCAGGTTATGATCAGCCCTATCCTGGATTCCTCCCCCCTCTCTCCTACATACCCTTTTTGGGTGTGTGTGGTGTGTATAGGGGGAGGATGCTGGCACCGACTATTTTAACACCTGGAAAGAGGATTCCATGTGAGAATGTCCATCGTTTTACCATCTGTGGGTCTCATGTCATCGACCCAAATATGACTGTTTTACCATCTTCTATGGATGAGAGACATATTGCACCATTTATGCCTGACTCGAGATATGATTTACTCTTCGGCTGAACTCCATCATCTGCGAGGGTCCTCCGCCTCGCAGAAATGGCCCTCTACGTTATCGAGGACCTATCTCAATGATGGGTTTTGGGACCCTGAGAGATGGCATGCGTTGAAAAAGAACCTATGGGATTTTTTAGATAAACAATTTTTAAAGGGTGGGAGGGTAAAAACGGGTATTGGGGGAAACCCGTTGGGGAGGGAGCCAGTTCTTGCGATTGCTCGCGGCGCTATTTCATTAGGTCCAGAGGTAAAGGGGAAGCTTCTCGTTCCAAGTCCAGAGGGTTGTTCCATCAGTACGGTAAGTGGGAGAGGCAGATATGGCGGAAGGGGGGGCTGTATCATGTTCAGGGGGTGCGCACGCGCTGTTTGAGAGCGATTGCGTGCTCCGGCCCCTCAGACTTCTCCCGTTCCCCGAGTGGCCAGTATCCCCAGGGCTTGGACCTTCGGCTGATGTTATGCAATGCCCCCTGATTTATGATCTTAGTAGTGAATAAAGTGAATAAAGCCCCCCTGATTTATGATCTTATACGGGGGGGCTGCGGCCTTATGGGCATTTCGGAGACTTGGTTGGGCACGGAAGGGGGGGTTCCCCTGGTGGAGATGTGCCCACCGGGTTTCTGGGCATTTCATCAGCCGAGGGCCCAAGGTAGGGGTGGAGGGGTGGCGGTCGTTATTAGAGAAAGTCTGGAGCCGATGGAGACCACAGTTCCTCAGATAGCCGGTTGTGAATCCCTTTACGTGAAGTGGGGGCGTAGGATGCAGGTGGGATTATTGATCACGTACCTGGCTCCTTGCTGCGTGGCAACAGCCCTGCCTGAGTTGCTGGAGTTGATAGCCGGGATGGCAGTTGATACCCCCAGGCTTATGGTCATGGGGGATTTCAACTTGCCATCAGCCGGCGTGTCGTCGACAGTGGCTTGGGAGTTCATGGCCTCCATGACGGCCATGGACCTGACCCAACTAATTGACGGCCCCACCCACATGGGGGGAAGCACACTGGATCTGATTTTTGTCTCTGGACAGTGGTTGAGTGAACTGCAAGTACGAGAATTAGTCATTGAACCTTTGTCATGGTCAGACCACTCTCTCCTTCGTCTGGACTTTCGGACCGCCGCTTAACACCGCAGGGAGACGGGACCAATACGTTGGTTCCATCCCAGGCGACTGATGGACCCGGAGAGGTTCCTGATGGAGCTTGGGCAGTTCCCTGGCGATCTGGCCCACGACTCGGCCAAGGAGCTTGTTGCGGCCTGGGAACAGGCCGCAGTGGGCGCTTTGGATCGAGTCGTGCCTTTGCGGCTTCTGACCCGGCGTAGGTCTCAACCAACTCCTTGGTTTTCCGAGGAGCTGAGGGAGATGAAGCGCCGGAGAAGACGCCTAGAGAGCGCGTGGAGGTCCAGCCATTCCGAAGCTGACCGAACACTAGTTAGGTCTTTTACTCAGACCTATCTGGTGGCATTGAGGAAGGCCAAGCGGGCCTATGTCTCTACCCTCATTGCGTCAGCAGAGAACTGCCCAGCCTCCCTGTTTAGGGTGACTCGCTCCCTCCTTCATCAGGAGGGTGGCGATGATCCCTTACAGGGTTGTGCTGAGGATTTCAGCAGGTATCTGTTTGACAAAATCGCTCAGCTTCGGGACGGTTTGGACCAAAATTGGGTAGTTGCGGGCGAGGAGACGGAGGCTAGTCTTGTTGAGACCATCTGGGAGGAGTTTGATCCTGTGGCTCCCGAGGACATGGACAGGTTGCTGGGGCGGCTGAATGCCACCACATGTTTATTGGACCCGTGTCCCTCCTGGCTGGTGCTGGCCACCCGGGAGGTTACACGAGGCTGGCTCCAGGGGATTGTCAACGCTTCTTTGAGGGAGGGTGTTGTTCCCACCGCCTTGAAAGAGGCAGTGGTGAGGCCCCTCTTCAAGAAGCCTTCCCTGGACCCAGCTGTTTTGGGCAACTACCGTCCAGTCTCCAACCTTCGCTTCGTGGCGAAGGTTGTTGAGAGTGTGGTGGCACATCAGTTACTCCAGTACCTGGATGAATCTGTCTATCTAGACCCGTTCCAGTCCAGCTTCCGACCCGGGTACAGCACGGAGACAGCTTTGGTCGCGTTGGTGGATGACCTCTGGAGGGCCCGGGATAGGGATTATTCCTCTGCCCTGGTTCTCCTAGATCTCTCAGCAGCTTTTGATACCATCGACCATGGTATCCTGCTGCGACGGTTGGAGGGATTGGGAGTGGGAGGCACCGTGTTTCGGTGGTTCTCATCCTATCTCTCCGACCGATCGCAGACGGTGTTGGCAGGGGGGCAGAGATTGACCTCGAGGTGCCTCCTTTGTGGGGTGCCACAGGGGTCGGTTCTCTCGTCTCTCCTGTTCAACATCTACATGAAGTTGCTGGGTGAGGTCATCAGTGGTTTTGGGGTGAGTTACCAACTGTACGCGGATGACATCCAGCTGTACATTTCCACCCCTGACCACCCCAACGAAGCTGTCGAAGTGCTGTCTCGGTGTTTGGAGGCCATACGGGTCTGGATGGGGCGAAACAGGCTCAAACTCAACCCCTCCAAGACTGAGTGGCTGTGGATGCCGGCATCCCGGTACAGTCAGCTGCAACCGCGGCTGACTGTTGGGGGCAAGTCATTGGCCCCGATGGAGAGGGTGCGCAATCTGGGTGTTCTCCTGGATGGACAGTTGTCTTTTGAAGAACACTTGGCGACCGTCTCCAGGAGAGCTTTTTACCAGGTTCGCCTGGTACGCCAGTTGTGCCCCTTTCTAACCAGGATGCCTTATGCACGGTCACTCACGCTCTCATTACTTCTCGCCTGGACTACTGCAATGCTCTCTACATGGGGCTCCCCTTGAGGTGCACCCGGAGACTACAGTTGGTTCAGAATGCGGCTGCACGGTGATAGATATAACACCGGTCCTGCGCAGGCTGCACTGGCTACCTGTGGTTTTCCGAGTGCACTTCAAGGTGTTGGTTACCACCTATAAAGCGCTCCATGGCATAGGACCGGGATATCTTCGGGACCGCCTTCTGTTACCACATGCCTCCCACCAGCCGGTACGCTCCCATAGAGAGGGTCTTCTCAGGGTGCCGTCAGCCAAACAGTGTAGGCTGGCGACCCCCAGGGGGAGAGCCTTCTCTGTGGGCGCACCTACCCTCTGGAACGAGCTTCCCCCAGGACTTCGACAACTTCCTGACCTCCGGACCTTTCGCCGCGAGCTGAAGACATATCTATTCTTTCGAGCAGGACTGGCTTAAATAGGGTTTTTAAATATGGATTTTATTGGGGTTTATTTATTTATTTATTTATTATATTTTGTATGGTATTTTAAATTTAGGCTATTTTGAATAAGTTTTTTAAAATGTGTTTTATTGTAATATATTGTATTATTTTATTTGCCTGTTCACTGCCCTGAGTCCTTCGGGAGAAGGGCGGTATAAAAATTAAATTATTATTATTATTTTTATTATTATTAAATGCTGTAACAGAGAGCAGTAATCAAGCATCAAGGATGTACTAAATGTACAGAGCAAAGAGTCGGCACTGTTGAGCAGAAATACTTTACGAAATAATCTGCAACCAAGGTTCTTGCCAAAAGCAGCTTTTAATGTTTAAGACACATATTCGTAATACAATGATCACTTCCAGTTCCTGTGTCTGTGAAGATTCTTGATCATCCAGGTCATGGTTGTCCCAAAGGTGCTTTTCTAAAAGGCAACCAGACTTGGGTTTTTTTCTTGGAAACATTTAGCTTCTCATCTTTTAGAAGCTCTTCAGTTCTTAGATGAGAAGCAAAATGTTTTTGAAGTAAAAACCAAGACAGTTGAATTGCCTTTTGGAAAATGGCATCTTTAGGACTTCTACCCCCTGTGCATCTGAGGTTGGAAAAAATGTTTTTGTTTTATTAGCTTCTTGTTATGCACAATTAAATTAAGGACTTTATTTCTGAACACAATATGATCAAAGTAAGAGTGGGAATTTGAAGTGTGTGGGAAATTATGGAGTCTGGAGAATCCAGTAGGACGGCAAATATTCAGTCCTGAGGATGCTCCTTTTGTGACTTCTTCACACTTCCTGAAAGGGCATGGAGCATCTTGTCAAAAGTAGAGATATAAGCAAGTCTTCTTTTTTTATTCATTTCTTTATTTCTGCTCTATTTTCTTCTGATGGGAAGCTGGATTTGTCAATCCTCCTTCCTATAGGAAAAAGATGATTTCTTTTCGTTCATCCTTTCTCCAACTATGGGGATAGACCTTCAAAGATAGAGGCGTTCTCTTGCACCATGTAAACTTTTTAGTAAACTTTACCTATTTATTCAAGTATCTGTTTTTGCATCCTCATAATGGTCTTGGTTCTACCCACATGCACATGGTCTGCTGAATACTAGTGAATGGTCCATTCAAGTCCAATCAGGCCTATCTCAAGGTTGATAACCTAGGAAAGGTATTTTCTGCTATTTTTTCTTTCTCTAAAGTTGATGCAGCCAAGGTGGAAAAGAAATGTTACCAAAACCACACAATCGCTCCTTATATATCTAGAGATACAAAGATATTTTGAGCAGAAGGGGACAAAATAAGGCCTTTATAATTTATATACTGAAACTTTGTGATATACAATAGAGGAGAAACTACTGACTTAGATGCTTTTTAGAAGCATTAGAGAAAGGCTTATCCTAAGCTTCCATCCTAACAATGGAAATAAATGTCCTGCTAATATTTTTTAAGAGAATATATCTCTAGCCATATTTAGAAAAACAGCCATAAATTAGGCTGCCTATATTAGAAGCCTGATTTTTTTGATTCACAGTTAGAACTGTTGGAAGAAGTGTCCAAGTTCCAAGTGGGGAAAAAGACACTGGAAATCTGGAGACTGCTTGGAAAGATGGTTTAATGGTGGATAGGTACACATGGTTTGAGTTCCTGAACAGAAAAGGGACGAGATACTGAGCGTGCCTTGGTTTTATGCCCTCTCTGAACTTTGAACTACCTGGGGCACAGGAAAAGTATCCTGATTGGTTGTCAGACTCCCAGAGGATGGGGGTCTTAGCTAGCCTTGCTCGCTGATGCAATCTTCCCAGGTGCCATGTGGTGAATTTCTGTTGTTAGATGGGTCCTATTGTGTTGCAGATGATGGTCCATTGACAAAGGTGGGGGGAGGAATTGGGTTTCTGCCTCTGGCCCATTGATAAGGTGGCGGGGGGTGGGGGAGACAGGAAGGTGAGAGCTGCTTTGTCTTTAAAACATGTTTCTCCATTTCTCATCCAGGGAAATATATTCTTCCTTTTTAATATTTCCCAAAATATCTCATTCTTCTAGGAGAGGGGTGGGTGTTAACTTCCTACAGAACAAATAATCAGTAGAATGACTTGCCTCCAGAAGTTGTGGGTGCTGCAACACCGGAGCTTTTTAAGAAGAGATTGGACAACCATTTGTCTGAAATGTTATAGGGCTTTCCTCTTGAGCAGAAATGGAAGGATTTATATTCCTTGCAAGACAGCTGGTCATTTGTATTCTTTTAGTGAGTTGTTGAGGCCACCTGGACATATATTTGTATCTTCCTGATAACACAGATCAACCTCCAAGTGGCCTTAACGATTCACTAAAGAGAATGCAAATGAACAGCTGCCTGCAAGGAGTATAAAATTTTCCATTCCCCATCATCCAGTCAGAGCTAAAGAAGCTTCTTGGATGAAAAGCAAAACGTCTTCAAAGAAAAAAGAAAGAAAGTCCAGTTGCCTCTTGAAAAAAGCACCTTTGGGACAACCATGACTAGATGACTGAGAATCTCCATAGATCTGACTCTCACACTTGTGGTCCATGCCATTTGGAAAAGAAATGTCAATGCTAAAATACTGAATCTCCTAGGATAAAGATTTGCAGTTGATGACTGTGAGAAGAAGCAGGAAAGATATCCTCTACCACCCAAACGACCCAGTTGTTTCACTGGTGCAACTCACACTTACCTTTCCATAAAGCTTTGCCCACTGAGTGTAAAACATGTGCTTGCAGAGTCGTGAACAACTCCCACAGTTTTTTTTCCCTGTTGTGGCATTAATAAGCTCTAAGTCTGCTGTGCCTGCTATCCAATTCACACTGAAACCAGGAGATTTCCCAGCCCGTCTCCTTTCAGCGTTACTCACTCCTGTCAAAGGGAAAGCAGAAAACATCAAGCATTAAAAGCAGTAGGTTTGAAAAATAAGAAACAGAGCTTCCATTTTATTGGGAAATAAGCTATATTTCCATACCTATATATACATCAATATATTCTTATCCCTTGGCTGGAATCTGCTTGGATCAATATATGCTTTTAAGAAGTGTTCAATTAATGTTGCCAAAATGTAATTAAGATTCCTGTTTTCATGTACACATTTTGACAGCTTTTGAACATATAAAATTAAGGGGCGTGCATAAGTGCACAAAAGTGCCTACCGTTCCTGTCCTATTGTTTTCTTTCAATATATGTGCTTGTATATAATGTTGTGGCAAAATAAATAAATAAAAATAAATAATTCACTGCCTCATTGACAATGGCTGCTTTCTAAGAGTGTTTTATATGGCGAAAATTCTAAATTAGGGCACATTAAAAATAAAGGTAGCAGGTATCGGTCCATGGGATGGGCGGATTCCAAATTTTGTAACAGAATAATATATGGAGTGGGCTCAACCACACTAATGGGCAATCATATTTTTTTCACTGTGAAAAATAATAGACAAAACTATTTTGGTTGACAAAGGTTTTTATGAGATTTCCTATATATTTTACTTTTTATTATTTTATTCTCATAGCCCAAATAAAGCTGTTAACCATTTTATTCTTAAAAATTAAGATAGGGCAAATACTCAATTTTTAAACTTTGTTTTTTAATTTTTACCCAACAGCATTCAAATCAGTCTCAGAGGCATCACTGAATTACAGATTCTTAATAATTTTAACCTTGATTTATAAAATTAACAAAGAAATAAATAGCAGAAGAAAAAAATACAGGATAAAATATATAATTTCTTATTATTATGCTACACTACAGATGCTACATAGGTCTTTGTGAATGATGCAAAGGCAGTTCAAACAGTTTGATCTGGAAAATTAATCCAGTTGTCAATGCACATCAATCTAGAAATTCAGTTCAATTCAATTTCTTCAGACTGCATCAATGAAACGGTTAGATTAGGCTTGAATTTCAGAATCAATTTGGCACAAATTGTTTTTGTGCACAGATAGACGCACCAAAAATCATCCATATCAATTCAAAACATCCAATTTGATAATACAAATTAAGTATCTAAGTCAATTCAGAAAGCAAATTTGATCTGGAGATTGAACTGACATGCCTTTAAATCAAGTCTCCAAATTAAATATCTGCATAGCTGAATAGATAAAGCAGCTTTGATATATATGGGAATTAAATGAATTACAGGTACTGAAACATTGTATGCATTTGCATCAGTGAGGCAACTGGAAAATACTCTTGAAAAGTTTGTTTATTAAAGGTTTATTAAAAACTCTTTGTATTTCTGAGCTTCTATACCAGAAGGAACCCATTTCCTTAGCTAAGTGGCAATATCCAAAGTGACTGTGTACAGATGAATCAAAATGAAAATATAATTGAGTTATTATTTCACGCTGAACTTGTAATCACATTTATGTCATATTAATAGCAATCTCCATTTCTTCACTATGATAACTGATCGGTTGGTATCTTAGGGGGAATATGCTATAAAGTAAATGTCATTCTTGCACCATGGCGCTATTTAAATACATCTATCTGACAACTGTTACACATAGATCTCACTGTATGACTTGACATGAATGTGTCAGCCTCTGTCAGAATTATGATGTAACTTAGTGGATAGTGTGCCAACCTATGACAATATGTGCCAGATAAGGCCTGCCTAGGATAAAGCCATAGGTAACAGAACAAACATAGATGCATCAATCTAATGATCAGAAGAAAACAAAGCATTTGGTCGAATTAATAGCTTTTGTATTCAGGCACTACCAAGGATTTCAGAAGATAAAAGCTAAGCACAAATGGTCCCCAGATACTTCCGATCAAGAGATCAACATTTCTGTTAGAAAATAAAAAGAAATGAAAGCTGAGAGAAGTTCAAGTCTGGTTGTTAATAAATATATTTGGTGAGCAGAGATTGCAGCAATTTTATCTGTTGTCTTCCAAAAGCATATATATATATATATTTTTTTTTGTGGAAGAAGATTTAGGGAACTTGGAGAAATTAAATAGGAAACCACTGTAGCAAAGTACTAACTCTAAGCTGTGGTAACAACCTCTAATCCTCTTCCTGAGGAGAAAATAATTGGTTTTAAATCTGGGAGACCTTTGCATCCCATCCATTTTTAACTCCATTGTATGTCCTTGGTTGGTAAGTCCCCATCTCTAACCCTGGCCTTACATTTCTGAAGTGTGAGCAATTAAAAAAAAAACACCATTCCTCAGAGGGGAGGGCTGGAAAATACAAAGGATTCTTTGCAAATTGAAAGTGCAATTGAAAATGATAACTTGTTGGAATGAACTGGAATAAGTCTTTAATGTATTATCAGAATGGATTACATATTGTTAATAGAGAGGACAAAAGAGAACACAAACCGGGACTTATTAATTAATAAGGAAGGGCATCTAGCTCATGGGAGTTATTTTCTGGTCTTACTATCTCGGTACTAATTGGTGGCTCAAGACTCTTGTTCTCCTACTTTAGATCCTTTACCTTTTTTTAAAAAAATCCAAAACATTTAAAGGCCTACATTTCTCTTGCCCAACTGGTACAAACATTACCATGCAGGGAACTCTCAAAGATCAGTATTCTCAACAAAACTGGGGAAAGCACTAGAAAAAAAACATCTTCTGCTGAAATACTAGAACATCAAAGTCCAAGCAGAGAACCCTGGGTGAAGTTGGCCCAATGGCTTGACTCATTATTAGATCATAACATACAGAGGTGGGATTCAGTGGTTTGGACCTAATTGGGTGAACCGGTAGCGGAAATAGTGGTGGGCCTGCCCACGCACCCCCACTCTATGCTGCCCTATTTAGGCACATTTTTTGAGGCCGGGTGCATGCATGGAAGGTACGAACAAAGCACATGTGCAGAACGCCAGGCTCTCACATTTTCGGTGCTGGGCGAACCGGTAGGTAAATTATGTGAATCTCACCTCTGATAACATAGCAATGGAAGTATATTCGTTTCATGAACTAGGGTGATTACCCTTTTCCAAATAAATTTACATTTTCTTCAGAGTAAGTTTACAGGAGTTATGTCAGTGATAGACAGACTATAGTCAAAAGTAGGTGTTACTTCCTCCCATCCTTGTTTCTGACATCGATCTGCTCTGTTTTTTTTTCTCCTGAAGATATTATTTTCTTAAGTTTCTATCAGCATTCCAAGTGGACCAGACAGAAAACTCCACAAGATGAATGAATTCTACTTTATTGCAAGGCAATAAAGATTAACAGAATCTTACAAGTTTGAAAGTACAAATCTCCCATCATCTCTTTTTACTGGCTGATAAGTTGGGGAGGATCCTTTCTAAATTTGTTTCTCTGCCCTTTAGTCAGTTGTCAGCCTTTTTTATTTGATCATTCTTAAGTCAGCATCTCCTTCCTCCTTTTCCAAGATCATTCTCACATTCTATTACAATTTCTGAGTCACATTCTCTTGCCACCCCCGCATACTAAAAAATTAATAATACAAATGGATGAAGACTTTCAAACGGGCTGAGAACTGGTGATTACAGGTTGCCAACCGGTTGTTGTGTGAATTACAAAGATGTCATAGTTGTGTAAATTAAAATGAGCACCATCCTTTCTTTCTTTGTGATGCTAATGATGAAAAGAGGTGATCTCAATGCTTCCAGCATGATTGTCTGCAGGCAACAGTTTTTCGTTCGATCAGTTCCACCTGAGCTACAATCCTCCACTAACTGAGAGCTTAGAACTCCCCAAAAGGCTGCACAAGGAAGATTATTCCTAAATGGGGCTAATATTGCATTATGTGCTCATGAGTCCTACAAGAAGCAATCAATAATAGAACGAGCAAGGAAACATGCATATAGCAATTTAAGGATATGGGAAAGATGAAAATTCTAGGCAGAATCTGCTATTTTTAGCTGCAGTCCAATTTTGACACTGACTATATCTCCTACCTGAAAGCATCCTTAATTCTAGTCCTTGTCCATCTGGCATATGCAGGATGTTGCAGTCTTCAGTGGCTTGACACGGTCTTGCTTCTTCAATGAATTTCTATTTCATACAATATTGCACTTAGCCCTTTAAGATGATGTGCTTAACCAAATAACTGAATGGTGAATAGGTTTAAATCTGCTCTTAAGTAAATTTTATGATCCAAGGCTCTAGTTTGGCTTTAATATTTAATTGGTTCTTTAAGTTCTTTGGCTAAGAACAGATGTGTGTATCTATCTATCTATCTGTCTATCTGTCTGTCTATCTATCTATCTATCTATCTATCTATCTATCTATCTATCTATCTATCTATCTATCTATCTATCTTTTCGTAGGTTTTTACGGGTATAGGTATGTAGGTCTTGGCATTTTTGGATCTTTTTCTGTGTAGGGTTGAGAGTATCCTGGCGACGTTTCGATGAGGTCTCACTCATCATCTTCAGGCTGGTGTCTTCGGCTTTGTGCTTCTTGAGCAAAGAGTGGTTGGATCTGCCGTCTCTCTAATAAATACTGGTGGGGGGATGGGGAGTGTTGCTGTGAGTGGGTTGGTTGGCTCTGTGGTTGCATCCTGATTGGTAGATGGAGTGTTTGCAGATTGTTCGGCTGTTTCGTGGCATCCTGTGTGGGTGTGGTCCTGGTCTTTTGTTCCTGAACGTGGAACAACACCAAAGCTCAGGAACAAAAGACCAGGACCACACCCACACAGGATGCTACGAAACAGCCGAACAATTTGCAAACACCCACTCCATCTACCAATCAGGATGCAACCACACAGCCAACCAACCTGCTCACAGCAACACTCTCCACCTTGACCAATCTGCAAACACCCACTCCATCTACCAATCAAGATGCAACCACAGAGCCAACCAACCTGCTCACAGCAACACTCCCCACCTCCCCACCAGTATTTATAGAGAGACGGCAGATCTGACCATTCTTTGCTCGAGAAACACGAAGCCGAAGACACCAGCCTGAAGATGATGAGTGAGACCTCGTCGAAATGTCGCCAAGATACTCTCAACCTTACACGGGAAAAGACCCGAAAATGCCAACACCTACTATCTATCTATCTATCTATCTATCTATCTATCTATCTATCTATCTATCTATCTATCTATCTATCTATCTATCTATCTATCTATCTATCTATCATCTAATCTCTTGAAGAATAATGGAAAATTGCTTTCTTGGATAGAAATTGTATCTAACTCTAAAGCCTTTCTAGTCATCCAATGATATATTTAACAATGGTTAATAGTGCAAGCCATTAAAAAAAACCTAGTATGCATTAATCATAGAACAAACTGCTATAAAGGTCTAATTCATATATTCACATAGAGCCACATGGGAAACCATTAATATAAACAGTACCCTTTCAAATACCAAAGAATTTAAACAATGCTGACTCAGGAACTCTTGTTTTTCAGTTTGCAGCAGCAAAGTTAAAATTCACTGGAGTGCTCAGTAATTTTAACTATTTTGTGTTGCGTTTCAGGTTAAGAAAAGTATGGATGGCCAATGTCAATGAACTACTGGTGACAAAGGTAATAGAAAGAGGGCTTTGAACAAAGAAGAAAGATCTCATTTGACCTGGATTAGATCAGAAGGTAGGAGTATATGTATAATTTAAAAATTTAAAATTTAAATTTAAAGCAAGCAAATAAATGTACAGCAGCATCAAATAACAATAGTTGAGGTCACCAGAAAAGCAAGAATCAGAACTTCATATCTCCCTTGAGATCCAAAGTGGTCAAAGAGGACGTAAAGAAGAAGAAGAAGAAGAAATAAATGCAATATTCTCCTTCATATCCCATACGGATTATTTTAGGGAAGAGTAGTAGAAAATGTGGAGATAATCTTGATAAAGGAATGCAGTAATGATTAAAGGAGAAGAAATGACAACTTAGTCTGAGGAAAGGAAAAAAAACATGAAAAAGAAACTCAAAATATTTTCATTTTGATTTTGTTTGGTGTAAGAGAGAGCAAAGGGAAATTCTGGATGGCCTTCAAACTTCTGTTTCTATACTCTGTAACCAGAAAGTCCCATTCCTACATTCCTTATGGTTTCTATTTCTTGACCTATCTCAGGGGTCTCCAACCTTGGTCCCTTTAAGACTTGTGGACTTCAACTCCCAGAGTCCCTCAGCCAGCAAAGCTCTGGGAGTTGAAGTCCACAAGTCTTAAAGGAACCAAGGTTGGAGACCCCTGACCTATCTTACCTTGAAGAGCTGATCAAGAAGATCTCTTCCTAGGAAAAAACAAGTTATCAAGGACTGAAATAGGAATAGAGGAAGGAAGGGAAGGAACTGTTTCAACTTCAACTGTTTTAACCTTAAGAATAGACTGAATCATTATTAGTGACATAAAACAACAAGGAGGATAAAGTACTTTAAGATGTGTGATGCAGCTTGGAAGGGCTGTTTTAGAGCCCAGCAATACAAGCCGTAGGAAGGTAGACAGTTTATGCTTCTAAGCCAACATGAGCTTACCACTCAGGAGAAGCTGATTACACCGGTATGAAGCTGGAAGTTGACCAACATCTTCTAATCTATGGCTTATTACCCGTGAAAGGTGACCAGTGTGAGAGAGGCTTCCCACAATAATGCTATGCAAATATACTGGCTCGATGAAGTAGCTAAGAAGTGCGCCTTGTAACCCAAGGACATTCCATCTGGAAAAGAAATTCAACAGTGAAAAAGATGCTCTACAAGGGAGGAAATTAGAGGTGAATTACATTAACGGGTAACAAAATAATATTCAGAGGGATGGCGAAGCTTATTAAGTGGATGCACAGGTTCATTTTGCAGAGGAAAATTCTTGAGTGGATGCAGGGGGTATGTCTGGGATGGATCAAGCTTCCCCAATCTGATGCCATCCAGATACATTGGCACTTTAACTCCTATAATTCCAGTTTCTGGATATCTGGAAGACACCAGGTTTCAGGAGCTGGTAAGTTTTAGAACCAATATTATAATAGAAGAAAAAATATGATCCTGGTTAAAAAAAAACTTTTTGGGGATACTTCATGATAGGCAAGAGTCAGATATGTGAAATATACTATTACATGTCTCTCTGTGTCTATGGACCTATTAATATTTAGCTGGCCTCCAAAACCTTAAACTGCTCAGATCCATGGTATCATAGAGAACATCCTTTTCATCCCTCCTGTTTATAAAATTATTGAGTTGGAGTTCATTTTGGAAGCCCTCCTTCATTGAGATCAGAATGGCAAAGGACTTTTCTTCAGTAATGGCACCTACCTTGTGCAATGTCTTTCTTTTCTAAGTTGTAGAAGGGTGAACACTAATACCTACCTGCCTTTTGAAATGAAGGCTAGGCTTCTCTATTTGGTCAGAGAGTTTGGGGATTGCCTAAAGTTAACATAACAATTCTCTTCGTAGTCAGTTTATCGATATAAATTTCCCTCCTAGAGGGTTTATCCATATTCCTAACACTCCATCCTGTTCTTGAAGAACACGCCATAAGAAAAACTGCCACACAAACGTTGTCTTTAGTGGGTTTAATGATGATGAGCTGAAATATGGGAGACATTTTAGAAAAGGTTAGAGAGATTTTGCTATTTAAGGCAACATCCAGTGGTTGCTGTGCTGGAAAAAAAAAGCATTTAAAGTGCAAATCTTTACCAGCAGGAAGCATTATGTAGCTAATTTCTTACATCATTGTTCTTTTCATTAATTAACATTTCTCAACCGTTAGTGCTATAATTGCGGTGCCTCTGTGCCGTACGTCTCTTTCCATGATTAATAAGGAGCCATTATACTTCCCTTTCCTGAAGCAGTCAATTAACACGAAATACTTTCCATTAATTACTGAATGTTTAAAACCAGCGTGCTGTACCTGGAGAGCAATCTGCTCAAGGAACCTGTGACAAAAATTGCTTTCAGAAGTTCTTTTTACATTTTATTCCTCTCTCTCTGTCTCTCTCATTCTCTCTCTCTCTCTCTCTCTCTCTCTCACACACACACACACACAAAAGAGCAAACCACAGGCAATTTAGTTGGCTATATTAATTTGCTTTAGAAGCAAGGCCTGCGAATGAGAAACATCTTTTAATCTCATGGAAGACAAGGCAGCCATCTGGTTGCTAAGGATTTCTGAGTGAGACTGCCCCTCTCTTTCTCTCTAAAATGCAGGTCATTAAAGTAATGTGTTCATCCTACATAAAACTCAAATGGAAGATAAAAGGTAATATTTATATACAAACAATTTAGTCCCACCATTTAAACAGTCATTGGTTTTATGAAACATTTACTTTAGTCTATCAGATTTGCATATTTTCATTTGGGTTTGTGTGTTTGGGGGGGAAAATGCAAGCATATATGGTCATTTCTGAAGATTATCTGTCCATTTACCAGCCAACCAATTTATTATGTTTAAAGGCTACTCTGTACCAAAACAAATCAGGAATGAAATCAAAGGAAACTGGCAAGCTTTGCAAACGTTAAACAATTTTAGATTTATTTAATAACAGAACCGATTTGTCATCAGAGATTCTGTTTTGGTAGAAATACATGTATTATCTCAAAATTGTTTCTGGAATAATTTAGAACAGACTCCAAAACATAGAAGACAGAACCTTAATGTCATCAATATTTTCTTATTAATAAGATGTGCCCTGTCTAATCTTACAGTGGCCATCTGGTGGTTATGATCCTTTCCATTAACCATTCTACTGTATTCAGACCTATATACTCTCACTAAACATGGAAGTTCAATATAGCAGTTTAGGATCTCTGCTTTAAAATAACAGAGTTGGAAGGGACCTTGGAGGTCTTCTATTCCAACCCCCTGCTCAAACAGGAAACTCTATAACATTTCAGACAAATGGTCATCCAATATCTTCTTAAAAACGTCCAGTGTTGGAGCATCCATAACTTCTGGAGGCAGATTGTTCCACTGATTAATTGATTAAGTGATGTTGGCTGTTCAAAATTGCAGGGCATGGTATCTGACAGGTTCATGAAGGATCAGACTAATGGATTCTTGTTTTGGGGGATATTTTGCTTCCCTGGAGTCTTAGGCAAACTATTTTGAATAGCAGCTGTTAGGAAATACCAATGGAGGAGGACTGTTTGTTGGCCTATGTTTATGACCTTTTGGAATACAAATGACCATGGAGCAGAATATCAAATAAGATTGGTCATTAGACTCATTCAGCAGTACTCTCTTGTATTTTAGGAATGGGCCCCAAATATGGACTGCAATATAGCAGTAGCAATGCCACTTAGACTTATATACTGCTTCATGATGCTTTACAGCCCTCTCTAAGTGGTTTACAGTGCCAGCATATTGCCTGCAACAATCCTCATTTTACTGACCTTGGGAGGGTGGAACGCTGAGTCAACCTTGTGGTGGTAGGACTCGAACTGTCGAATTGCAGTCAGCCGGCAGTCAGCAGTAGTAGCCTGCAGTACTGCATTCTAACCACTGTGCCATCACGGCTCTTAGATAGATAAAATATATGTTTGAAGATCCACTGAATCAGTTCATGTTGCCTGGCCAGTAAATTCCAAAAGATGTAGAGAATGCCTTTCTGCAAAACATTCTATTTTTTTCCCCTGGAAGCAAATTTCCCTGTTGCTTCATATTTATTCAACTGTTGAATGAATTCAACTGACATCAAATAAATTAAGAATTTCATCAAGGCAACATCGAAGGAGACCTCTGCAGTTGAAGGATGCAGCTTGAAATTGGTCTGCTGAATGATTGCAAGAGAGAAGGGAACTCAAACATTGTCCTTGTTTAGTACAATCATTGAAAAAAAGACAACTAGTATGTAGATTTTACCACCATATATATCAGGGGTGGTATTCATTTACCTTCGCTACGGGTTCGCAAATGTGAGCGCAGGTACATGCACGCTCAAGTGCACCTTCTCCATACATGCACAGAGCAGGAGTGAAATGCTCCCGGTTTGGACTGGATTGCATGATCTGGTAGCAATGGAGGCGGGTAGTTCGGAGAACTGGTAGCAAAAATCCCTGCCCCCCCCGCCCACGCCTCTGTTCCTCTTCTCTGTCCCTGAAGTTCTCGGTGGTGATATAGCTGCAAAATGGCCTTAAATGACTGCCGCGGCGCTTCAAAGGGCCGCACTACAGCTGATCAGTATTGTAAGTGGCTAGTAGCCCAGTGCCTCTATTTTTAAAGAAGATAGACCGGTGCCTCCCAAAAAAAGGCACTTGGTAGACCGGTGCCTCTATTTTTAAAGAAGGTAGACCAGTGTGCCCACAAGTTTTATTATTTTTATTATTTATTATTATTGGCCATGCCCATTCAGTCACCTGACCCCCAAGCCATGCCCACCAATTAAGCCACACCCACCGAACCAGTAGGGAAAATTTTTAGATTTCACCCCGGCACAGAGCCTTGTGCAGAGGGTCAAAAACATCTGGGAGGGTGATGTCATCTGGGTGAGTAGTCAGAGCCTCCTGCCGCTGGCACTACCGGATCGCATGATCCAGAGGTAGCCGGCTGACTTTCATCATTGATACATATCCTTACTTGAATTAGTTGGATATTTTTTGTCTCAGTTCATCACTTTATCAACCAATAAGTGGAATCACAATCAATGGTTTGCATTTTAAAATTTCCCATTCATTCAATAGTAATTTATCAGGTGGAAAGGTAAATTAGTTTTTTTCCCATATAGAGAAGGATTTTCTCTGTCTCCCTCAGTCCAAAGCCCAGAAACAGTTTTATTAACATAATTAACAATAATATTGCTTCCCCACCCCTTTGTATAGATAGAAAGTTGTAGTTATAATTCCTCTGATTTTCCCATGGATAGCATTTTCAAAGTTAAAATTTTTGAAATATTAACCTGATTACAGAAAGTGAAAGCACCACTGCATTCCAGGCACTCAATACATCAATGTGACTTGTCTTGCTAAGAAGGCATATGATGGATAGGTGGATATTTTCTTTTAATTGTGCAGAACATTGATAGTGCACCTTTCAAGGACATAACCCCAGCTGAAGTAACTTCATGAAGGGAAAAATGGACTCATTCACTTAAGAGGAGCAGGCTCTTCAATTAGTAATTAAAAAAAAGTATTTTAAAAAAAGATATTTCGCTTCTCATCCAAGGAGCTTCTAATTGAAGAAGCTTCTTGGATAAGAAGCAAAACATCTTCAAAGAAAAACAAAGGAAGTCTAATTGCCTCTTGAAAAAGCACATTTGCGACTACCATAACTTGTATGACTGAGAATCTCCATAGATATTTTTAATTTTTTTTATTGGGTTTTGGTTTCTATTGCTATCGTGAGCAGTGCAGAGTTGTTATTGGATGAACAATCATGCATATCTTTTAAATAAATAAATTTAAATAAAGTATTTGAAATTTATCCTGATTTATCCTGAATTACATTGAAACCAGGGAATCTGGACGAGTTTAAATCCAGGTCCTTGGGGCCGAATTTTAGTGTGAACTTGGCAATCCGTTCTCACTGTAATAAGAAAATACAATAAACTAAAGAAATGTATTTCATTGCAGCTATTTCTGCTTTTCAAAGCACAATAATTCCTGTTAAAACATACATGTTTTTTTTTAATTGTCAAGAACTGAACTGCCAGATTCAAAATGGAAGGAATCCAAAGGAAGCCAGCCATTGACTCTCTGTAAGATATATTTAGAAGCAACAAGAATTGTACATAGTTAATGTTCAGTTCAACACTATGCTTATAAAATGGAACTTATTTATTTATCTTGGTTGCTGAGAGCTAGTTCTAGAATACTGGCTTAGAGGAGCAGTAGGTGGTAGAATTAGCTGGGTTTTTTTGTTTTTTGTTTTTAGTAATCTTCCCTTTCAACCTTAATAAGCAAAGATTTGCAGATTGTTCTTTCTTCCTACCATAACCTTAGGTTGGCTTTAATTCCTTATGACTGCTATTTTTCAGACTATATTGAAAAGATACATGTTGAAGCTTTAAATCAAAATTTTAGTGAATGTAAAAATTTCCTTAATATAGTGTAAACAAAAATTAAACATAGCTTTGAGAGAATGGGCTCTCTACTCTCATCAGTCTGCTGAAAACAAATAACTGAGCCACAAATTGAAAATAACTAATTGACAGATAGTAGAAAGTGGAAGAGAATAAAAAATTAAACAGAGAATTGTCAATATTCCGATTTTAAATTTTTATCTTCCTGTCCTGTTCAGTATAATATTACTGCTATTAATCCACGTCATTTGCTTCTTTCTATATATGACACGTCAACTTGGTTCTAATCAAACCTGGTTTTTCCCTTTTCCGGCAAAAGTTGAATTACATTTCTTACTGAATTTTAGAGCAAATAGAAAAGTTATACTTAAACAAAAACGGACCTGTTGTGCAAGGGAGGAGGCCCAATTCACTCTCTAGCATCCTTAGTTTAAAAAGAAATCTTAGAACAAAAATCTTTGCAAGGTCAGATCTTCCCCCAAAGCAATGTTGTGCTTTGTACTGTTCTGTTCATATATACTTGTAATGTCACAAGTTTGAAAGGGGTGGAACCTGTATCATCAGAATGCTCTGCCAAATTTGGCAGTCATTTGCTTTCCCTAGAACCTCTTCTCCCATCAATACCGTTGCTTAGAAAAATAGGATTACAAATACTTTAGCTATAGCGTTTGGAACATCAGTCCAGGAAAAGAGCTTTGAAAAAAATAAATGATCATTAAAATTTGGGTTAGTCACTTTTTCTCAGCCCCATCCACCTTACAAGAGAGAAAAATAGGAAGAGGAAATAGTAATTTATGTGCGTCTGCCATTGGTGTTACGTGCAGGTAGACGTTGACATAGAACCACATTTGAGTCCAAAATTTCCATGGCCAAGCGAGATGGTTGTTAAGTGAATTTTGCCCCATTTGAGGATCTTTCTTGTCACAGTTGTTAGGTGAATCATTGCAGTTGTTAAGTTTGTAAAATAGTTGTTAAATAAATCTGGCTTTCCCCATTGACTTTGCTTGTCAGAAGGTTGTAGAAGGTGATCACATGACCCTGGGACCCCTCAATCGTCATAAATACATGCCAAGCATCTGAATTCTGATCCAAATTGTGACTATGGGGGATGCTAAAACAGTTTCAAGTGTGAAAAACAATCATAAGTTATTTGTCACTGTAACTTCAAACGTTCACTAAATAAATGCTTGTAAGTCGAAGACTACGTATAAGTTCAGAGTTGAGGAACTTCCTGACTGCGTGAATCAGATATTGTTCTAAGATCTATTACTTTTGCCAAAATGTCAAACATTACAACCCAAGCTCTGCTCCTTACACATGCGTACAAGAAGGATTGAAACAGCTTTTGTCGTTTGTCTCACTTTTCCTTCCCAATGGACACCACTGGACTACTCTTCCACATTAAGTGGTGCGTTCTCCTTTATACTGTGGTCTTCAAACAGAAGGTAGATGTTCTAGTAGATCCTGCACTGAGCAGGGGTTTAGAGTAGATGACCTGTGAGTCACTTCCAATTCTATGAGCCTACAAAGAAATCTGTTACACAGGAGGAAAGATGGACTGGCTGTGGCCATCCGCAGCAAATCTAATGAGCATGGTGGTAAAGCTCTGTAATTTACAGTCCCGGAGAGTCAATTATCAAAGCTTCCTCTTATATTTCACACAATAAGGATAGCTCTTCATGGTAGTCTTGAACTTTCCTGGACACCTGGTGCTTTTCTCATTATATCACACCTTGGCTATTATGCTTTGGAAACAAGAGCTACTGCAATGGTGTTTGATCAGTATTTTAGCAGTGGGGGTAACTCGACTTTTTGTATCTGATAGTGAAAGACACTATCAATCTCCAGTCAAATAAGATTGTACACGTTGTCTTAGGTTGGGGAGCTGGCCTTGTTAATTGATTTCTGCTCCCATTAGTTTGTAGCTCATTTTCAAAGTGCCAGATTCTAGAATTAAACCTTCCACTGCTAACAGATGAAAATCCCAACAGTCTATCACTGAAAAGCTTCAACTGGTTTTTTAATGCAACTTTCCCTTCACTTGTTAACAGCTTGCTTTGCTTTAATTGCTGTGTATATAAGAACATTTCCTTTTTAGCACTAATGTTTCTGCAGAGGTGGCATTAAGGTTGGGAGTGTCCCAAAAAAAACACGAAGGGAAATACTTGGGCCTCCTGAAGCCTGTTACAGCCATAAATTATCTTGATAAGGTATTTTAAAATCTCAGATGACAAATGTATTTTGTTTTCAAGGAAATAAAAATAAAGTTGAGGTTGGTAGCTGTTTAAAATGTTACTCTGGCTAGCCATTTGAATTTGTCCAATATATAACAGGAATTACAATTCCATTTTCACTTCCAGGCAGCTCCTATAGGTCAGGTCATACTGCCTTTGGAGAAATGTAAGAGCCAAAGTAACTGTTGGCTGTTATGATGCCTACCATTGCCCCTAAAGCTGGACACAACTGAACAGGGAAATCTTTACCTTTATCTTACCTGTGTTATGAGTTACATGCAAAGGACTCACTATGATTTAGAGCAAGAAACTCTTGGCAATTTAAAAGACTAATACTCCTATATAAACTATAGGCTCTTGAATATGAGATTGAAGATGGCCAAGAACTCCCTTGCTATGACAGAAGCTAGGCTGTCTTTTAAAATCTAGAATGCTATCACAAGATAGCACATTTACAGATCTTCAAAATCCTATAATGCTGCCTACCCCTTTGAATGATAATCAGATTGATGAAACTGCTTTCTTGCTTCCATATCTTGTGAGTACAGAAAAATGATAACAGCTGTTAGATAAATTATTAACTGTGCATTATTCACCAGGCTTCAGTAATTCTTTCTAATCTATTAGAAAAGTACTATTTTGATTCTCCGTGTACGTCAGGCAAATAGGTTGCTTTAAAGCAACTATGATTGATGATCTCAATGGGGAACTTTCTTCATATGTCTAAAAAGTAAATAGAATGAAAGATTCAATTGTCAATAAATTTATTTAGGCAAATGGGAATATTTAGATTGTTACAGCCTATAAAGAAACAACTAGTATATATATTCACACAAAGAGATACTGAAATACCTCCTTGCCAGCAATCAACACCTATCTAAGCAGATGCCAGCAGATTAATACCAGACAATCAAGCAGTAAATAATATCCAATCAAGCAACTACCAACTCAGACAAACAATCAAACAGTAAACAACAGTCTAATTAAGGAACTAGTATGATCTCTCCCACAACATTAACAGGGCAAGCTACTTGTATATAAACAAAGGGCAAACTCTATTCCATTCTAGCATTGATGATGTCACTTAGTTGGGTACTGAAACATCTGCAAAAACATGTAAGTATTGTGCTGAACCAGAAGGAGCGTTTAGAGTAGCTGAAATAAAATTTTGCAAAATTCAAATTTAATTTTTTTCTTTGGACTAAGATGGACAACTGGTTGTATTGCTCAGCATAAGAAACACATTACTTAGATAAGCAAGAAATATTTATAACAAACAAATATTTAGATAGGCAACAGCTCTTTTATATAGCTGGGATTTATAATAGCAATAGCACTTAGACTTATATACCGTTTTACAGTGCTTTAAAATCCTCTCTATGCAGTTTACAGAATCAGCATTGGCCCCAACGATCTGGGTCCTCATTTTATCAACCTTGGAAGAATGGAAGGCTGAGTGAGCCTGAATGAGCCTGAGCTTGAACTTCGTGAGAATTGAACTGCCAAATTGCACTCAGCCGGCAGTCAGAAGAAGTAGCCTGCAGTACTGCATTCTAACCATTGTGCCATCATGCTCATGAGTAGAATGTTTTATTTCATTGAAATTTTTTGTTCTTGTTGTTTTCTCATCAGGATCCAAACAGACAGTTGGGGGACCGTATAGTTTACCTTACACCTCTTGGCCTGGATAGATGATTTTCCTCTGTTTCAGCATAGATTTATCACAGTTTAACAGTTTCTCAATTACAGCTATAAGGTCATCTAATTCTGAGAAACTTCTTTGGGGGGACACATTGTCAAGTGTTCAATATTTCTGTACTGACTCCATCACAGGCACATACTGTTGTGTGCATTCTAAAACACACATCAGAAATTTCTACTGTGCATAAGGACTACACAACTGGAGTTACTAATTCCTTGGTTGGTAATTCAGAATATAAAAAATTCAGATGAGCCTGAAAAGACACCTAAGCACAGGTGATCTTTCTCCTAAAGAAAACATACATTACTGACATGTAAACCTATGAAAAGCATATTAGTCCTGATCCAATTGCTATAATAACACTATACTGTGTGTGTGGGTGTGTGCGCACATATATTCCTTAGGATTTATTTAGGATTTATTTAGGATTTATTTAGGATTTATTTAGGATTTATTTAGGATTTATTTAGGATTTATTTAGGATTTATTTAGGATTTATTTAGGATTTATTTAGGATTTATTTAGGATTTATTTAGGATTTATTTAGGATTTATTTAGGATTTATTTAGGATTTATTTAGGATTTATTTAGGATTTATTTAGGATTTATTTAGGATTTATTTAGGATTTATTTAGGATTTATTTAGGATTTATTTAGGATTTATTTAGGATTTATTTAGGATTTATTTAGGATTTATTTAGGATTTATTTAGGATTTATTTAGGATTTATTTAGGATTTATTTAATTAATATCATTTCCACGCCATTGCTTCCTGCTGTTTAGTTTCATTAAAATAAATTCTTAATAGTTTTGAAGTTTTTCAGCTGAGTATGCATCCATATCCAACATTCATATATGGTTAGTGTATTTTTTCCCCTGGGCACATAAATTTCTTCACGTTTCACCTCTGATGGTTTCTAAATGTAGACATTATTATGGCTACATACTGATGGGGGACATATTTGTTAGTTCTTAGTTTAATATTACACTAACACTTTAGCTAACTTTGGCTGTACACCGCCCTGAGTTCTTTGGGAGAAGGCGGTATAAAAATCTAAATAAATAAATATATTAACCATTAGAATTTTTGAATATTAAGTTGGCGGATTGTCTTTTGATCCTGGAATCAAGCATGATAATATATCACATTATTCTGCAGCAGTCTGTAGGAGAAGTTCAGGTTCTCATCTGATTTTCATTAGTTGAAGAAAATGCAGCTTTATATACTCAGTACTGAAATTGACTTTTTTCATCAATATTAAAATATAATCTGATTCTTGAGTTGATATTTAATTTATTATGTATTGACACAGAGAAAAACAGAGACAGCAACATTTTGTCAGGGGAACTATAATTGATTTAGTTATCCTCTTCCTCCTGAAATCTCATTTTAGAAGTTGGGTTGTGTTCAGAACCAGTGAGGGAATAGCACAAGAAGCTTCTCCCTTACCTCTCTGATTAAATGTTAGAGAAAATGTTGATCTAATGCCATAATTTTGAGATTGTTTCCTTACCCACGTGGTCCATTATTTTGATGTAGTGTCATTAGACTCCTGCATAATTGCTAGAGTTGGATCAATTTTAAGGGTTTTTAAATTTGATTGTTTTAATTGTACATTGTGTTGTTTTTATACTTTGGCTGTACACCGCCCTGAGTTCTTTGGGAGAAGGCGGTATAAAAATCTAAATAAATAAATATATTAACCATTAGAATTTTTGAATATTAAGTTGGCGGATTGTCTTTTGATCCTGGAATCAAGCATGATAATATATCACATTATTCTGCAGCAGTCTGTAGGAGAAGTTCAGGTTCTCATCTGATTTTCATTAGTTGAAGAAAATGCAGCTTTATATACTCAGTACTGAAATTGACTTTTTTCATCAATATTAAAATATAATCTGATTCTTGAGTTGATATTTAATTTATTATGTATTGACACAGAGAAAAACAGAGACAGCAACATTTTGTCAGGGGAACTATAATTGATTTAGTTATCCTCTTCCTCCTGAAATCTCATTTTAGAAGTTGGGTTGTGTTCAGAACCAGTGAGGGAATAGCACAAGAAGCTTCTCCCTTACCTCTCTGATTAAATGTTAGAGAAAATGTTGATCTAATGCCATAATTTTGAGATTGTTTCCTTACCCACGTGGTCCATTATTTTGATGTAGTGTCATTAGACTCCTGCATAATTGCTAGAGTTGGATCAATTTTAAGGGTTTTTAAATTTGATTGTTTTAATTGTACATTGTGTTGTTTTTATACTTTGGCTGTACACCGCCCTGAGTTCTTTGGGAGAAGGCGGTATAAAAATCTAAATAAATAAATAAATAAATATATTAACCATTAGAATTTTTGAATATTAAGTTGGCGGATTGTCTTTTGATCCTGGAATCAAGCATGATAATATATCACATTATTCTGCAGCAGTCTGTAGGAGAAGTTCAGGTTCTCATCTGATTTTCATTAGTTGAAGAAAATGCAGCTTTATATACTCAGTACTGAAATTGACTTTTTTCATCAATATTAAAATATAATCTGATTCTTGAGTTGATATTTAATTTATTATGTATTGACACAGAGAAAAACAGAGACAGCAACATTTTGTCAGGGGAACTATAATTGATTTAGTTATCCTCTTCCTCCTGAAATCTCATTTTAGAAGTTGGGTTGTGTTCAGAACCAGTGAGGGAATAGCACAAGAAGCTTCTCCCTTACCTCTCTGATTAAATGTTAGAGAAAATGTTGATCTAATGCCATAATTTTGAGATTGTTTCCTTACCCACGTGGTCCATTATTTTGATGTAGTGTCATTAGACTCCTGCATAATTGCTAGAGTTGGATCAATTTTAAGGGTTTTTAAATTTGATTGTTTTAATTTCGACCATTTATGGATTATGTTTGTTTTAAGTTTTTGTTTTAATTGTACATTGTGTTGTTTTTATACTTTGGCTGTACACCGCCCTGAGTTCTTTGGGAGAAGGGCGGTATAAAAATCTAAATAAATAAATAAATAAATAAATAAATTAGGTGAAGACATATCCTGATTGGGCAATACCATTGATTTTAAACCGATTATTATTTTGTAAACTTTTAAAGTAAATATTTTTGTGCTGCTTACAGCAAAATAACATTCATTTTTTTTTCTATAATGCGTCACTGCTCTCTTCTGCAAAGAACTTAAAACATGTGTCTTTAGTTGGGGGTATTACTTGGAACCCTGACAGCATGTACATAAGTGTCGCACCCAAATTTTTAATTTAGCCCTATCTGGATGAAGCCTAATGTAGGAAATAAAAAAGGAAAATTTCCTCCACAGAAGTAATGGAATACCATTTATTGGCTCTTATCACTTTATTGTAAATTGTAAAATTGTAGAAAATCTATAAGTAATAATTAGTAACATGTACATCTGCATGGTCAATTATATATTTATATATTTTTAGACTTTTTATCTTGCCCTTATTATTTTTATAAATAATTCAAGGCAGCAAGTGTTAAATTTATGTTTTACCAGCCAAGAAATAAAGGGAGACTAGTATAGATTTATTTCAAGTTATTTAGTTCTCATCAGCTAGCCATACCTTAGTCAGTAAAACATAAATTTAACACAAAAATAGTTTGTCATGAAAGCAACTGCCTGCAAAGGGCCCTGGATTGGCACTGAAAGCCAAAAACGGAAGCAGTGTGCTCTGTCCCATAATTGGGTGGACCAGGTTGCCCTAATGAACTGGTCCCACTGGAGGGGGAAAAAACACTTTACCTAATTTTTATTTTCTCCACAACTCTGTATAGTGAATTGTGCCAAAAGACAAGAGTTTGGACCATAACTATCCAGTTGGCTTTCATGCCTAAGCAGGACTAGAACTCATAATTGCCTGGTGATTGGTCCAAAGTCACCCAGCTAGCTTTCATGTCTTTACATTATTGTCAAAAAAACCATATATTCCAAGTTGTCATTTGTTAGTTGGGTGCTATTTTTGTGGCCTGTTATTTTAGAATTAAAGTCATCTGCAAAAACATGTAAGTATTGTGCTGAACCAGAAGGAGCGTTTAGAGTAGCTGAAATAAAATTTTGCAAAATTCAAATTTAATTTTTTTCTTTGGACTAAGATGGACAACTGGTTGTATTGCTCAGCATAAGAAACACATTACTTAGATAAGCAAGAAATATTTATAACAAACAAATATTTAGATAGGCAACAGCTCTTTTATATAGCTGGGATTTATAATAGCAATAGCACTTAGACTTATATACCGTTTTACAGTGCTTTAAAATCCTCTCTATGCAGTTTACAGAATCAGCATTGGCCCCAACGATCTGGGTCCTCATTTTATCAACCTTGGAAGAATGGAAGGCTGAGTGAGCCTGAATGAGCCTGAGCTTGAACTTCGTGAGAATTGAACTGCCAAATTGCACTCAGCCGGCAGTCAGAAGAAGTAGCCTGCAGTACTGCATTCTAACCATTGTGCCATCATGCTCATGAGTAGAATGTTTTATTTCATTGAAATTTTTTGTTCTTGTTGTTTTCTCATCAGGATCCAAACAGACAGTTGGGGGACCGTATAGTTTACCTTACACCTCTTGGCCTGGATAGATGATTTTCCTCTGTTTCAGCATAGATTTATCACAGTTTAACAGTTTCTCAATTACAGCTATAAGGTCATCTAATTCTGAGAAACTTCTTTGGGGGGACACATTGTCAAGTGTTCAATATTTCTGTACTGACTCCATCACAGGCACATACTGTTGTGTGCATTCTAAAACACACATCAGAAATTTCTACTGTGCATAAGGACTACACAACTGGAGTTACTAATTCCTTGGTTGGTAATTCAGAATATAAAAAATTCAGATGAGCCTGAAAAGACACCTAAGCACAGGTGATCTTTCTCCTAAAGAAAACATACATTACTGACATGTAAACCTATGAAAAGCATATTAGTCCTGATCCAATTGCTATAATAACACTATACTGTGTGTGTGGGTGTGTGCGCACATATATTCCTTAGGATTTATTTAGGATTTATTTAATTAATATCATTTCCACGCTCATTGCTTCCTGCTGTTTAGTTTCATTAAAATATTACCTGGCAATTTTGTCTGTGCAAGACATTGTGATTAGCTGTTCCCCCAGCAACACGCCATCCCAAGTCTGAATTCCATTGGTACATCGAGCTGGAATGGTTCCTTCTCCAGATTCAATCTTCGTTCGAAGATGCCCACGATATTTTCTTACTATGTGCTTAATGCTATTCACTAGATCAAAAAGAAAAAGAAAAGAAAACAGTACAGTGAGAAAGTAACAAAAGAATTATCATTTGCATTTTATTTCCTAAAACCTCCAACTGTAAGCAGGTACAAAAGACAATTGTGCCTCTTAACCACCATGCACAGTGTTCCAACTTGTGTACTGAAGCTCTCATTCTTTGAACATCTGCCTGATAGTAAATCTGACTAAAACTAGAAGGCTGGTTTCTGAATAAGTGTTGTGTTGATAAAGCCAAATTCTCTGTTCACCTCCCACTTTTATTTCAAATCTCTGCGATGCTTACAGGAAGATTGTGTCTGATAACCACAATATCCAACAGACTATTATGAGAAGTGCTATTCCTTGACAATCCATCTTTCTGGGAAACCAGCTATAGGGGTTTTTTAGGAAAGCATTAGCATCTTCAAATGAGGGGCGATATAATTGTATTGAGTTAACCTTTTACCTGCACTACATAAAATTCACCTGCACCAGCTTAATTTATAGAACATCTTCAAAATAGAATAGAATAGAATAGAATTTATTGGCCAAGTGTGATTGGACACACAAGGAATTTGTTTTGGTGCATATGCTCTCAGTGTACATAAAAGAAAAAGAAAAAAAAATACCTTCATCAAAGCTATCCTAAACTCATAGCGTGGTATTCTAAGGATGCAATTCTGAATATGTTTACATGGAAGAAATTCCCACTAAACTGGATTCATGAAGTTGTGTCATTAAAAAAAAAAGAAACAAAAAAGCCCCCAAAGGGTTGGAAAATCATGTATTTTGTCAAACCATTGAGCAAAAAAGTGGTTGTTATTGAATTTATCCCTCAGCTATATTGCTGTCTTTCTTCTATTCCCCCCTCTTTTCTTCTATCCAACCTATAGTGTATTTTTAAGGCCATGTTAGCAAGAATTGAAGCAATTGATTGACTCTGAATGATGCCAACGAGTGATTAACAAGAGGAAAAAAAAAGGTAATGGGAAAAAATAAATTGCTTTAGTAACCTGGGATTATTAAGAACAAATTCATGTGGAACATTTAAGTCAATTCAGTTCTGTTAACTTCTCTGTCAGCTCAGATCTGGTCATCACCTTCTTCTGTAGTTAAGGATTAGCCAATGCTATTTGCAATTTAATTATTAAGCACAAATCAATTTTTACATGCAAAATGCATCATTGTAGTCGGTTATATTATTCATACTTTTAACACAAGGTAGCATGCCATTATTTGTGTTTTATAGAAGAAGAACATTTTAGTCTAATAAGAAGTCTAATAAGAATTCCTGTGGTGTAAGCCCCAAGGGAGTTGGGGGAAGGCCTTTTAATTGGAAGAACCCATAAAAATATCTTCAATTCCCAGCAAAGTAATGCCATGAACTTGACTAGTGGATCTCCATCTGCTAAGAAAGCCATTGATGGTGATCAACTTGTTCTATCCTGATCTCTTAATTCTTTATATTGTGTAGTTGTCTTTTTTGAATTCTTATGACAGGAAGCCCAAATATTCCTGTCTGGGAGTTATGTTCAGGAAAACAGAGATTATATATTTCCAGGTTTAGAAAGATTAGGGCTAGCATTAGTTTTATACCTGGAAGTATAAGATCACCCTTTACCTTCCTTGGTCTCAAGCAAGTTCATCACTGTCAGAAACTGTCTATTGGAAAAATTATTTTGGGTCAAGGCAAGACACCTTTTTTTGCTTGGGACCTCTGCAGGTAATACAAAAGGTCTCTACAGACCTTCCACATTACCTTCCCACACATACCCGAGTTGTGAAAACCTGAACCAACTGAGCTGGAAAATGATCAGATGTTCCAATAGCTTGCTTACTTTTCTGTTTGTTTCGTCCTTATCAACACAGATGCAGAATTTAGGCCTTCAAGCTATTTTCTTCTTTATCACACTGAACTACTTTTCAAATTTCAGATCTCAGATTGTTACCTGGACCCCTGCCTTCAATTCTGTATTTCAAAGCTTGAAAAGCAAAAATTGTAGAAAGGGCAGAAGTGAGCGTGCAGAAAAAAAAAAAGACACTGTCTGAAAATACCAGCAATTCTGGAACCAATTGCACATACTGTAATTTACATGACTTTGATTATACTAAATAAATGTTAGCTGCCAAGAATCAAAGCCCGAGCAGAGGTACACTGACAATCATAATTGCCAAATGCAAACTTGATTCAGACATACTTTTATCAGACATTTTTCAAATTCGTTCCTATTTTAGGCCTATTCAGAAATATCTGAATCCTCCATTTTCCTACTTCGTATTCATTCTCTTTTATAAAAAGCTATGTGGTTGAAAAGAATCCAATAATTTTTCAGCTCTAAACCTGTCCTGAGGCTAGGCTCCTGTTTAAGATGAAAGTTGGCACCTTTTCAGGTGCAATCAAGAAATCTGCTTCTCAGCACCACCATAATAAACAAAGAATTAAAACAAATTATTTATTTATTTATTTAATTGGATTTTTATACCGCCCTTCTCCCGAAGGACTCAGGGCGGTTTACAGCCAGATAAAATAGAACAAGAATAAATACAAGATAAAAATAATATTTAAAAAACTTATTAAATTGGCCCAAATTAAAATATAATTAAAACAGTAAAAACCCAATTTAAAACTAAAATCCTACGCCAGTCCTGCGCGAATAAATAGATATGACTTCAGCTCGCGGCGAAAGGTTCGAAGGTCAGGAAGTTGGCGGAGTCCTGGGGGAAGTTCATTCCAGAGGGTGGGAGCCCCCACAGAGAAGGTCCTTCCCCTGGGGGTCGCCAGCCGACATTGCTTGGCGGACGGCACCCTAAGGAGTCCCTCTCTGTGAGAACGCACGGGTTGGTGGGAGGCAATCGGTGGCAATAGGTGGTCCCGTAAATAACCCGGCCCTATGCCAAATACGGAAAGCCGAACCCTAAAAGATATTATTAACACCTTTCGGTAATCTTATCCCCAAAAATTTCACTATCTCATACAAAAATGGGGAAATCTCTTAAGAGAAAGCAAAAAGTATTGTGGGATGTCATAATCTTGCAAAGTCCATCATTTTTAACTAGAATGTAAAAAAAAGGTTATTTCATTTTGGGAGGTTATAGATGCAACTTTAGCATCCAACCCTGCTGCCAAGCCCTTCGACATCATTTCATACAAATATTAGAGAAGAGAGCCCTTGGGAATTGCAATTGTTTTTGCAGTTGGGAAAATTTGTATTTGAAATGCTTCTGACTTGGGATCTTGATACACAAGTCTAAAGCATTACTTTCAGGTAAGAAGCAATGCTTGAATTGGAGATATGGAATCATAAGCAAAGTTTTTGATTTTCAGAACTTTTGAAGCTGAAAAATGATTGGGTAAATGTGGACTATTGCCTGAAAATGTTCAGATATATAACATATAGAACTTATATGCTCTGCATGTAATGACCAGGAGGTCATCCTCAGGTCCATCAATTGCAGCACAAAGATCCCTCCCTAATTTTTAAAAAGGACTTATCTTTATGAAGACACCTTCATCTCATCACTCATCCAGCACGGAGACAGCTGTCTTCAGTTTTTATATTTCTTCCCTTTTTCTGACAGATGTCTTGCTCTACTACTGACCTGTAGCTCGTCATTGGTGAGGATGAGTCAGGATCTGGGTTCTATCCTACTCCTACTCTCCACTTGGAATTGGCCAACTCTCGCAACCAGCTCACCACGTCCAATTCACCAAAACCAACTCACCACGGTCAACTTATTGTGAGACCATTCATCATGGCCAAATTACTGCAGGACAACTCGCTGCAGGATAATTTAACAATTTAATTTAATTATTTAAAATAAATAAAAAAAAACTACTTTAACTTTTGTCATTTACATTTCATTCTGTCCTTCCTTTTGCATTCCTTTTTTAATGATTCTATTCCACCATTTCTTTGATATTAGTGTAACTCTTGTCCTGCAGTGAGTTGTCCTATGGCGAGTTGGCCATGATGATTTGTCCCAAGGTGAGTTGGCCATGGCAAGTTGGTCATGGCGAGTTGGCTGTGGCGAATTTCCATACGCTCACTTGAAGTTGCCGCCAGCTAGCTAGTTTGGCTAGGACTGCAAGGAGGAATCTGCCCCTTTGCAGCTTTGAAAGAGCACAAGATCAGTTTCTTAAGCACAGGCCGAATGCTCTTTGGGAAGGTTGCTAGACCTAAATTTTAAAAAAATCAACCTTATGTAGTGAGAGTACTAGCGCAAAGAATCAGCTTAAACTGGAAAGAGAGCTCAGTTGTGTGCTACTGGTGTAATGCATATTATGTACCGGGATAGGAAGCATATTGGATTCAGAAAGGTACAGAGACCCTGATTTGGTTAGAAAAATGGAGGAGATAGATGGATTTCACTACCTGTCCTCTTTCAATTCAAAATTCAAGGCAGTTCAAATTATTGAGATTCTGCATCAGCTGAACCGATACAAAGCTGGTTTGGATATGAGTTAATAGCTCAGCAGAACTGCAGAGATGCACCATAAATAAGTGCTAAATAACCCAATTCTGACCAATAGACCACTTGCACTTAATGGGAGTTACATTTCTTTTGGAATAATTATTTTGAGGGAGTTTGTTCCAAAGTATATTTTTCAAAGATGTCTGGAGCTTTATCACTGCTGCTTAGTCAGAAGTTCTCATCTCCCCATGCTTGTTTCTGCAAAAAATGGTGAGTGATTTGGACCTCAACATATCCTAAACCTTTGTGATTTTTGCGTGATTTATTATCCCTCTTAATTATCTTCATTAATGGTGGGTGGTGGGGGGAGGAAGAAAAAAAGGAGGGAGAAGCAGAGAAAAGGCAGCCAAAGATATGACTTCATCCAAAACCAGGTGTTAGTCTGACCTAAGCATTAGAGAGGACCAATTTAAAAATCATTTGGTATAAGTTTATGGTGTGTGCCTGACTAGACCTTCAATGTGTAAATCACTGCTCGGAGTTGCAGAGAAAGAGGAAGAGACAAAGAAAAAGTGCCAAATTACTAATATCAGCGAAATACTTTAAATGTACAGAGATAAATCCTCCCCTTACAAATGCAGTACACAGTCAGTTCAATTATTTCTGTAATAATCTGCAACGAGTCAGCCTTTTTTTTTTTCATGACAGACAATGCATTTTTGGTAAAAGGAAAATTAAAAATCTTCCTATTTTTAAAAAAAATGCTGAAAATGAATGGTGATTAAACAGAATCATATGAGTAAAAACCTGTCTGAAATTCACATGTGGCTGACTCAGAAGTTCATTTTCTCTTTCTCACTTCACTGCATCTTGCCTCCCCCCCCCTCTGTCAAGGGGGTGGGGAGGGGGAGAAGCTATCTTTCATTTTACCCCTTATACACTGGCCTCTGAGTTTATCACCACAGTTTATAAAGAATTGGAAGGATGTGTCATGACCACAGCAAGTTCAACTAGCAATAAAATAGGCTATAGGAAGATTTCAAAGCACTCTTTGGTTGATTCATTGGGGAAGACCACATTTTAATACATACAGTTTCAAGTTATTTTTGAAAGCTTATTTTGAGATTCTTCAGAGTGCTATTATATTACTGCAATACAGAATAAAAGGCAGCGGAGTGACGATTCTGCTGCAGCAAATCAACCAAATCATCTTGCTATACTGTAAAAAGAGATTAAAGAATATGTTCTGGAATATCTTAATAAACAATTCATGCATCAGTTCAAGATATCTGCGGGTCAGGAAAGTTGTGGCAAGGGACCTGTTTGAGACTGTTTCAGATCAGAGTTAGGATTTCAACCCTGAAACTGTGACTGCCATCTTGACTTTTTCTTTACAATCTCTTCATATGGAGGATCCTGATTTCGGATGTACTTTTTGACTTGTTCACTGCAAATGCACATGTTGTTTATTAAGTAAAGCACATGGATCTTATGCAAATTATGGCATAGAGGAAGCCAGTTCAGAAAGCCAAAGAATGGTCAAGCTCAGAATTGGACAACTCACCATGGCCAACCCAAAGGTGCTTTTTCAACTGGACTTTCTGGTTTTTCTTTGTAGATGTTTTGCTTCTCATCCAAGAAGCTTCTTCAGCTCTGAGATCCTTTGGGACAACCATAATCTGGATGGTTGACTTGGATGACTGAGAATCTCCATAGTCACCATGGCCAACTTGCCGTGCCCAATATGCCACAGCCAACTTGCCATGGGGCAACTCGCTGTTGGAGTCAATTAATTCCATTTATTTATTTATTTATTTATTTATTTATTTATTTATTTATTTATTTATTTATTTATTTTGTTTACATTTATACCCCGCCCTTCTCCGAAGAATCAGGGCGGCTTACAATGTATAAGGCAATAGTCTCATTCTATTTGTATATTTTTTTACAAAGTCAACTTATTGCCCCTCCAACAATCTGGGTCCTCATTTTACCTACCTTATAAAGGGAAGGCTGAGTCAACCTTGGGCCGGGCTCGAACCTGCAGTAATTGCAGGCTCTGTGTTCTAATAACAGGCTTCTCTACTGCCTGAGCTATCCCGGCCCCATGTTTGTTGACCATGTTTTTCTCAAAATTATTTTATCTCTTGTATCAAAGGATATTATTCCTATTTCGTAATGCTTAATAAAAGGAGCTAATTCTGCATTGAACTGTCTTGGGGGAAGTTGTCCTGTAGCGAGTTGGCTGTGGTGAGTTGGTTGTGGTGAGTTGGCTGTGGCAAATTGGCCAGGGTGAGTTGTCATAGATTAGTCAAGCTACAACTGCATCCTATTAATTCCTGCTAAAATTCTAGGATGTTCTTGACACAATTTGATTCCAGAACAGCTATTTATTTATTTATTTAATCATATTTATATACCGCCCTATCTCCCGAAGGACTCAGGGCGGTTTACAGGCACTTAAAAAACACATAAACACATAAATACAATATAAAAACAATTAAAAACAATTAAAAAACTTATTCTAGAGTCCTAGTTCTAATTTTTTTTCCAGATCCAGGATAACTTTCAATTTAGAGCTTTTTAATCCTTTTGTGTGGACCTCTTTGAAAATCTGGTGCAACCTATGGACCCCCTTCTCTGAAAAATGTATTTCAATGCACAAAATAAAATACACAGATATAGATGCAGAGGAAACCAATTCTGCTGAAATACAATTATCAGGATATTATCACTTCAATTACCACATGTTGAGGACAAATCTTGCTCACTACCACTATCTCTCTCTCATAACACCAACAAATAATCATGGAGCACAATTCCACTGAAAAGCTAGTTCTGAATAGCCAAGCATTACTTCAAAAGTATGCATAACTATGCAGCTTTAATCTGTGAGACAGCAATCCACACAGCTGTGATATATTAAAACAAGGGGTTTTTGTTTGTTAAAAAGCCTGGATTTTTAAAAAATCAGGATAGCAAATGAAACATGGCTGATGATAAAAGACTACTTCAGCTTCAATCGCAATAATACAAGAGCAAACAATAGATTCAAACTTAATGTTAACCGCTTCAATCTTGATTGCAGAAAATATGACTTCTGTAACAGAGTTGTTAACACTTGGAATTCACTACCTGACTCTGTGGTCTCTTCTCAAAATCCCAAAAACTTCAACCAAAAACTCTACTATTAACCTCACCCCATTCCTAAGAGGACTATAAGGGGTGTGCATAAGAGCACAAAAGTGCCTACCATTCCTGTCCTATTGTTCCCTTTCATTATATCAAGTATGTTGCATACTTTTGCTTATATATATGTTTATATGATGTGTTGTTGTTTTATGTCAATGTTTGCATATTGTGACAAAATAAAATAAAAAAAAATGATCTGAATTTTACCTCTGCAGCATGAACACACCCAAGTTCTGACTGATAGAGCTAATGTACTTTTTCTAGTTATGCTATAGTTTTTGGTGTTGGTTCTATATTTTCCCCAGCTAACAACTGAGACAACTTAAAAAACTTTTAGCTGCTTCACTTTTTAAGTAGTGTTCTTGCTGTTTTCCCAATTGAAGTTTTGTGGTGGACACGATCTAGAGCTCTTGGTGAAGAATGTAGTTGATGTGAACAGAGACTAGGATCTGTCCAGCTTCTATTAGCCAATATAACAGCTAACCTTAGACTAATCTAGGCCTGCTTTATTACTTCTGATTGTTGAACAATGTCCTGCATTATCATTTACAGGCAGAAGATGTCAACTGGCTTCTACAGATGCAACTGTCTATGTAATGCTAGATAGCACTTTTCAACTTGCACGATCTGGGACAGGCTCCTAATATACAAAAGTTTAGCACTCTATTGAAACAATGCTAGATCAATGTTTGGAAAACAGGAGGTAGTACTGGTTCATTTTTGCTCTTTTTATCCAACCAAGTATGCTGCCAGGAGG
This sequence comes from Ahaetulla prasina, assembly GCF_028640845.1. Classification (NCBI taxonomy): domain Eukaryota; kingdom Metazoa; phylum Chordata; class Lepidosauria; order Squamata; family Colubridae; genus Ahaetulla; species Ahaetulla prasina. The sequence continues at coordinate 135,447,693 of NC_080542.1, read as the reverse complement.
AAGCACCAGGCTCTCTTGCCAAAGATTTAATAGCTTCAAGATGGTTATGAAATTAGGCCAAGAGCTTCTATGCAACCTATTTGGCCACAGTCTGTGGACATTTGCAGCCCCGAGAACCTAAATCAGCCTCTACAAAAACAAGGCACTGCAAACTTCTGATATGGTTATTTCAAAAGACATAGCAGAGCATTATTAAACGTAGAACATTTTTTGTTTAAGTGAGTATCTATCCCCCTTCCTTTTTTTCCCATCCTTGATACAAAAAGAAAAAAAAAAGAGGTATTTTGTCACAAGAAAAATGGCAAAAATGGCCCAATATTTTCATCCTCCTTGGTTTTTCTCTTTAAGGGTAAAACAACATTTCTGTTTCTCTTCCTGTCTTTAGGTTTGAATGTTGATGTAGAAATAATGCAAATTAATCAGAGGAATCAAAATTCTGCACAGGTGGCTTGCTTAGAGATACCAATCAAAACAAGCACAGCTTCAAGGTTTCAAGAGTATTATTTTTAATTACTAATTGCACAGTTCATCTATAATTAACACTTTAGACCCACCATTTTGAAAATGCTGCAGGCCCCATAGGGGAAAGCATGGACACCTGAGGAGAAAATGCTCAGAGAATGAAAAAATATATATAGTGTGATTAAAATAAACAAAACATGGCAAAAAAGGAGGAAGAAAAAAGAGAAAAGGAAAAAAATTCCATATAATAATTATAACTACTGTTATAAAGTTAATTTAGTCTTTATGATTATCATTAAATTTAAATTTATATAAAATATGTAGCTTCATCTTCGTATTTTTATAACAGAGAAGCTTACCTGAGTAAAACCAGATAATTTCTTACAATGTTAACAACCACCACAACAAAAAAACTTTCAAAAATTATTTGAAGAGTCCAATTAAACACAAAACAATAAGTAAGTTTTTAAGTGTTTAAATTTCTTAATATCTGGACCCACTTATTCGCTAAAATTGAATTGTCAAGGTTCCGACCAATGCCCTAATTAAGACATGAATCTCAAGCTGAGGTTCATAAGAAATCCAGTTATTTATTAGGAGCATCATGTTGGCGCATACGAAGTGAAGCCAACTCTAACCTCACTTAATTCACGCTTTGGCTCCGACCTTGTCCCCCACCCCGGTGTGTCATCAGTCACATTCCCCAATGCAGCAATTTCACGGGGTGTAGAAGTCACTTTCTCCGGCCACTGTGGAGTCCGTGGAGATGGCCTTTACATTTGCTGGCTGGAATGTGCTTTGTTTTGACAGAGATGCAAATTCCTTGATACAGCTGTGAGACTTGATTCCCCATTCCCCTACCTATGGCAACTGGAGAATAGATCAGGAAGGCTTCGCAAGTTGAGATCTGGCTTCCCACACTTCCTGAAGGCAACCTGTTCAAAGCAAAGATAGTTTGAGTACAGATATACATTTTAGGGGTGTGATTCCCCCCCGGCTTTGTTAGGTTGTCTTAATGGAATTTGGCTATGAGGCGGTCAGCTTCCAATAGGAGGTGGATGCTTCCAATAGGAGGTAGCCCTTCCACTTGATTAGGTATTGGAGTTGTCTCCTGTGCCACCTAGAGTCGAGGATGTGTTGCACTTCATAATGGATTTAGCTCCCTATAACCACTGGATCCAGAGGTTCACAGAGTAGAGGTCTCAGGGTCAACTTGACCATGGGTTTTAAGAGGCTACTGGGCGTATCTTCCCTAGCAGTCGGGGAAATTTTAATTGCACCGTGACTGGGTTGACACTCTTCACAATTAGCGATCCACTATTATCTTCACCCATAAACTTGGGTCCCAGCTTCTTGCTGGGAAGATTTAACCTTAAGTATTTTGTGGAGAGCTAATGTACTTTTTCTAGTTATGCTATAGTTTTTGGTGTTGGTTCTATATTTTCCCCAGCTAACAACTGAGACAACTTAAAAAACTTTTAGCTGCTTCACTTTTTAAGTAGTGTTCTTGCTGTTTTCCCAATTGAAGTTTTGTGGTGGACATGATCTAGAGCTCTTGGTGAAGAATGTAGTTGATGTGAACAGAGACTAGGATCTGTCCAGCTTCTATTAGCCAATATAACAGCTAACCTTAGACTAATCTAGGCCTGCTTTATTACTTCTGATTGTTAAACAATGTCCTGCATTATCATTTACAGGCAGAAGATGTCAACTGGCTTCTACAGATGCAACTGTCTATGTAATGCTAGATAGCACTTTTCAACTTGCACGATCTGGGACAGGCTCCTAATATACAAAAGTTTAGCACTCTATTGAAACAATGCTAGATCAATGTTTGGAAAACAGGAGGTAGTACTGGTTCATTTTTGCTCTTTTTATCCAACCAAGTATGCTGCCAGGAGGAAGCACCAGGCTCTCTTGCCAAAGATTTAATAGCTTCAAGATGGTTATGAAATTAGGCCAAGAGCTTCTATGCAACCTATTTGGCCACAGTCTGTGGACATTTGCAGCCCCGAGAACCTAAATCAGCCTCTACAAAAACAAGGCACTGCAAACTTCTGATATGGTTATTTCAAAAGACATAGCAGAGCATTATTAAACGTAGAATATTTTTTGTTTAAGTGAGTATCTATCCCCCTTCCTTTTTTTCCCATCCTTGATACAAAAAGAAAAAAAGAGAGGTATTTTGTCACAAGAAAAATGGCAAAAATGGCCCAATATTTTCATCCTCCTTGGTTTTTCTCTTTAAGGGTAAAACAACATTTCTGTTTCTCTTCCTGTCTTTAATGTTGAATGTTGATGTAGAAATAATGCAAATTAATCAGAGGAATCAAAATTCTGCACAGGTGGCTTGCTTAGAGATACCAATCAAAACAAGCACAGCTTCAAGGTTTCAAGAGTATTATTTTTAATTACTAATTGCACAGTTCATCTATAATTAACACTTCAGACCCACCATTTTGAAAATGCTGCAGGCCCCATAGGGGAAAGCATGGACACCTGAGGAGAAAATGCTCAGAGAATGAAAAAAAATATATAGTGTGATTAAAATAAACAAAACATGGCAAAAAAGGAGGAAGAAAAAAGAGAAAAGGAAAAAAATTCCATATAATAATTATAACTACTGTTATAAAGTTAATTTAGTCTTTATGATTATCATTAAATTTAAATTTATATAAAATATGTAGCTTCATCTTCGTATTTTTATAACAGAGAAGCTTACCTGAGCAAAACCAGATAATTTCTTACAATGTTAACAACCACCACAACAAAAAAACTTTCAAAAATTATTTGAAGAGTCCAATTAAACACAAAACAATAAGTAAGTTTTAAGTGTTTAAATTTCTTAATATCTGGACCCACTTATTCGCTAAAATTGAATTGTCAAGGTTCCGACCAATGCCCTAATTAAAACATGAATCTCAAGCTGAGGTTCATAAGAAATCCAGTTATTTATTAGGAGCATCATGTTGGCGCATACGAAGTGAAGCCAACTCTAACCTCACTTAATTCACGCTTTGGCTCCGACCTTGTCCCCCACCCCGGTGTGTCATCAGTCACATTCCCCAATGCAGCAATTTCACGGGGTGTAGAAGTCACTTTCTCCGGCCACTGTGGAGTCCGTGGAGATGGCCTTTACATTTGCTGGCTGGAATGTGCTTTGTTTTGACAGAGATGCAAATTCCTTGATACAGCTGTGAGACTTGATTCCCCATTCCCCTACCTATGGCAACTGGAGAACAGATCAGGAAGGCTTCGCAAGTTGAGATCTGGCTGCCCACACTTCCTGAAGGCAACCTGTTCAAAGCAAAGATAGTTTGAGTACAGATATACATTTTAGGGGTGTGATCCCCCCCGGCTTTGTTAGGTTGTCTTAATGGAATTTGGCTATGAGGCGGTCAGCTTCCAATAGGAGGTGGATGCTTCCAATAGGATGTAGCCCTTCCACTTGATTAGGTATTGGAGTTGTCTCCTGTGCCACCTAGAGTCGAGGATGTGTTGCACTTCATAATGGATTTAGCTCCCTATAACCACTGGATCCAGAGGTTCACAGAGTAGAGGTCTCAGAGTCAACTTGACCATGGGTTTTAAGAGGCTACTGTGGAATACTGGGCGTATCTTCCCTAGCAGTCGAGGAAATTTTAATTGCACCGTGACTGGGTTGACACTCTTCACAATTAGCGATCCACTATTATCTTCACCCATAAACTTGGGTCCCAGCTTCTTGCTGGGAAGATTTAACCTTAAGTATTTTGTGGAGAGCTAAACCTTTTCTCCCAGCTGGAATGGTCGCTGTGGGACCTGGTGTTTATCTACCCGTTGCTTATAGGTCTGCGCTACCTTAGCTAGCCTTCTTGACATTCTCCCATGCCGCTTTTAGAGTTACAGTTAGTCTGTCAAGCTGACTGAGGAGGGGGGATTCCTTGGGTATTCTGGCATTGGGATGACATCCATGCTGCTAATTACTTTGAAAGGGGTTTGTCCTGTGCTACTGTGAACAGCATTATTATATGCGACCTCAGCAAAAGGCAAAGGGTTAACCCAATTGCACTGTTGATAGTTCACATAACACTTCAAGTAATGTCTACCATGGCGTTCAATTGTTCTGCCCCCCAATTGGTGGCAGGATGAAAAGCTGAGCTAAGGACCTGGGAAGACCCAATGGACTGCAGAAACTCCCTCCAGAACTTAGCTGTGAATTGGACCCCACTGTCTAATATGATTCTGCATGACACTCCATGCAGCCAGCAGATGTGCTTCAGGAACAGTTTATCTAGCTGGTGTGCTGAGGGTAGTCCACTGCATGCAAGCATGAAGTATGCCTGCTTGGAGAATAAGTCAATCACAGTTGAGATCACAGTGTTCCCCCACTCTTTGGCAACTCCACTATAAAGTCCATTGCAATTTCCTCCCATGGTCTCATTGGCTCTGTCACTGGTTGCAGGAGGGTTTTCCTGGTCACCTTTTTATAGAGGCACAGATGGTGCAACTTTTCACATAACTAACCATGTCTTTCTTCATGGCGGGCCACCAGAATTGCCTCTGCACTAAGTCTAAAGTCTTTAGGAATCCAAAGTGGCCTGCTGATTTGACATTATGGCTTCTCTGGAGGATTAAGGTACATAGGGACTCAGGGACGTAGAGCTTCATGCTAGGTCCTCCCTTTTTGTCAGGATGTGTCCTGAAACCAGGGGTCTGCTTGCCATTTGGTTTTGAGCTTTCAGGTTAGATCGCTTGTGGGTTGGTCTTGCCGGTCGTGGCGTTGTTGTCTGGTGGTTACTTGGGCTGCTGTTTGGGTAGGTTGGATGATGGCATTTACTATTTCCTCCCATCCACATTTGTATTGGGGCATGTGGGAGAGGGCATCAGGATGTGTTTTAGGACGAAGTTGAATTGGTTAAAATATTGAGCACAGTGGACCTGTTTGGGCGATAGTTTCTATTGGGTCCTAAGGGCCTGGGGATTGTTGTGGTCACTCCAGACTTCAAACAGTTTCTTCCCCCCACTTCCAATAGGTGGCACCAGATTAGCAATGCCCATCTTACTGCAAAAGCCTCTTTGTCCTAAGCAGGCCATTAGCTCTCCATGTCTGTGAGTTTGTGGGAGGTGTAGGTGCATGGTTGTAATTTTCCCTGGCTATTTCTCTGGAACAGCATTGCTCCCACCAGCACATCACTGGCATCTGCTTGGATGATGAAAGGTTGTTTGGGGTCAGGGTGTTTCAGCGCCGGTTCCTTTGTGAAAAGTTCTTTTAGTGTTTTGAATGCCTTTTGGCAGGTTAGGTCCTACTGTAGGGGTTGTCCCGGGTGGGGCTTCATCCATGGGCCCTCTGTCTTTAGGAGGCCTGTCATAGGTTTGGCAATCTTTGCAAAGGAGGGGATGAATTGCCTGTAAAAGTTTGTGAATCCTAAGAAGCTTTGTAGCTGCCTGTGGATGCGAGGGGATTGCCAGCCTAGGATGGTTTGCAGTTTGGCTGGGTCCATCTCTATCCCCTCATCTGACATTCAGTAGCCCAGGTAGTCTAGTCACGGGCGTTGAAATTCACATTTTGATAGCTTGATATACAGGTTTGCTGCCAGATGTTTTTTCAGTACCTGATGGACTAGGTCTTCCATGGTGTCAGTGTAGATGAGGATGTCGGCCAGGTAGATGAGGATTCTCTTACAAAGGTTTTGAGAGAGTTGGCTTGATGTCAGGGTTCTGACCAATGCCCTAATTAAAACTTGAATCCCATGCCGAGATTCAAAAGAAATCCAGTTATTTATTAGGAGCATCATGACGGCACATACCAAGTGAAGCCAACTCTGACCTCACTTAATTCATACCTTGGCTTTGACCCTGTTTCCCTCCCTCCAAGGTGTGTCATCAGTCACATTCTCCAATGAAGCAATTTTGCGGGTTGTAGAAGTCACTTCCTCCGGCCACTGTGGATCTCTGTGGTGATGGCCTTGACATTTGCCAGCTGGAATGGGCTTTGTTTTTACTGAGGGGCAAACTCCTTGATAGAGGTGTGTGACTCAATTCCCCATGCCCCTGCCTATGGCAACTCGAGATCAATCAGGAAGGCTTCATGAGTTGACAACTGGATATTACAATTCTTCATTCCACAATTCAGATATATTGTTAATTCTCATTTACTATTTCATCCCATATAAAATTAAGTTCTATTCAAATTTTGTACCTCCTAAAATTGCAGGCTCCTTGGATGCTTCTAGAGTATCTTGGCTTCATTAGTTATTTAAAGTACTTTTTTCAGCTGTACATATTACCAAAAAATAAAATAAAATTACAAGTCAATCATATTCAGCACATAATCTCTGAAAATTTTTGAAACAACCATTGGAAATTAACTGATTTAAAATACTGATCACTTGTTAAAACCCAAATATTCAAACAAAGCACCTTCCTGGCTATTTTAAAATTTGGGTTATTGTACAATGTCAATATCTCATGCAGTTCAGGAACAAAACAGAATTGCTTACCTATGAATAACCAAATATGGAAAATGGAGTTCACTGTTTAATAGAACTGAACCCTAATATCTGCCAATATTTCAGAGGTTTTACTTTTATTCTTCCACTACAAATTGCCCAAAGAGGAGAATATTTATAAATATTCATCCCTCCTACAAATATACATGTTATGTTGAAAATCTGATAGGCTGCAGCAAAAAATTGTGACTTCAGTTGTATTGGGATAGTTACCCAGAATTCTCGGCTAGAGTTAAGGGGAAGCTGAGAATTTAGAGAGGGAATCAAGTAGTGCAGGCTCAGGATTTTAGGAATTACAGTCTCTATATTCATCATATATTCACGAGAATAAGTACAATGCATTACCCTTAGGAAATAGGGAAATTCATATGAAAAAATCGATATGGTGAACATGATTATTTTGGAAATAATTGCTTCCAATACTTCATTCATATTGAAGATGATATCTCAATAGAGAAATAAGCAGAGAATCCTGCCAATCTTGGCTGATCTCAGAGGCCTATGCAAAGAATTTTAAGCTTTATTTACAAACTACTCACCAAGAAATTTTACACCCAATATAACTTTTGCATTGATGTCAATAGTCAAAACTACGTGATAAAGCCAATCTTCATCTGTACGGTACAAGAGAAATTAATAGTGTCTGACTAAAAATGTGGCAAATAGAGTGTATTTATCCAACTTAGCCATAGAAACTTTACTTGCTTAAGTAAATTTAAAACTCAAATGGAGAAATTCAGTCAATAATAATTGGACAATATCCTTACAGAGTACACAAAGTACCCAAGCTGGCATAATATAATCTCAACAGGAACTGAAGTTTCTTCTCAGATCACCCAATGTACTAATCAAAACTCCAATACAAGTAGTCCTCAACTTGCATACAACCATTCATTTAATGACTACGTGAAGTTATGACAACCCTGAAAAAAGTGACATGACCAGTTTTCACATTTTATGGCCATTGCAGCATCCCCTTAATCACATAATCAAAATTTGGGCACTTTGTCAACTGGCATGTAGTGCTTTAATATCTCGGGTTCATGTAATCACTGTTTGTAGTATTCCCAGCTGACTTCTGACAAGCAAAACCAATGGGGGGAGGCAGATTTACCTAATAACCACATGATTAACTTAACAACTGCAGTCATTGGCTTAACAACAGTGGCACAAAAGATCATAAAATGGGGCACAGCCAACTTAACAACTATCTTGCTTAGCAACTGAAAGTTTGGGCTTCATTTTGGTCATAATCAAGGATTACTTATATTGCAGTCCATGTAAATTCAAAAATAGGAAAGGCTAATATCAAGCCTCATAAACAAACCAAGGGATCTGAGTGCAGAGAAGAGCAACAAAGATGATTAGGGGACTGGAGGTTAAAATATATGAAGAACGGTTGCTGAAACTGGGTATATCTAGTATAATGAAAAGAAGGACTAGGCGAGACATGATAGTAGTGTTCCAATATCTCAGGGGCTGCCACAAAGAAGAGGGAGTCAAGCTATTCTCCAAAGCACCTGAAGGCAAGACAAGAAACAATGAATGGAAACTAATCAAGGAGAGAAGCAACTTAGAACTAAGGAGAAATTTCCTGACAGTTAGAACAATTAACCAGTGGAACAACTTGCCTCCAGAAGTTGTGAATGCTCTAACACTGAAAGTTTTAAAGAAGAGATTGGATAACCATTTTCCAAAATGGTATGGGGTTTCCTGCCTAAGCAGGGGGTTGGACTAGAAGACCTCCAAGGTCTCTTCCAACTCTGTTATTTTATTTTATTCTATTCTATTCTATTCTGTTCTGTTCTGTTCTGTTCTGTTCTGTTCTGTTCTGTTCTGCTCTGCTCTGCTCTGCTCTGCTCTGCTCTGCTCTGCTCTGTTCTAGAAGTTGGATGACTTATATAAGGAATGGGATATTTTTAAAAATAAAAAATAGTTTCTCAATTGTGTTAGATATTTGAACAATTGATCTGACTCGTTTCTTACGTTAAGTTCATCTACATACTGTTTTGGTGGCTTGTGCTTTAAATCTGTAGTATCACAGTGCTTAGATAAAGCTTTCTAAACATTAGATTGCTAAAATAGAACTTTATGAATGTTTCAACTAGGCAAGGATAGCAGCTACATAACTTCAAGGCTTACATCCCAGGCTCTAAATCGATGCTTACCAAATGTTTTCCTTTATTACGCAACACTGTCTATCTGAAAGTCCTTTTTACTCAAACAGGTAAAACACTTTAAGTCAGTTAAAATGTCCCTGTTGTGATTGGATAATGTCTTTGTGTGTTGTTATCCAAAGAAAAATGACTTTTATCGGATTTTGGAGTAATTTATCAGGTTTGGAAAGCACTTCTGTAAATTATAGACTAGATCCAGATGGCTAGTAGAAAAGTTACATAAAATTCTTCTATATGGAACAAGATGAATGGGAAGAAGATACAGCATCAAACCCAGGAAGTTATATCCTGCTGATATCCAAACATAATCCTTGCAATTTTTCAATGGACCATGCCAAAAGAAGGGCAACCAGCAGACTGAGGAGTCTGGAAACCAACTCCTATCAAAAACAAATGAAAGGTCTGGGAATATATCAACCTTCAGAACAGAAGATTAAGGACACAAAAGTCTTCAAATATCTGTCATGCAGAAGATGGAATCTACTTGTTCTTTGTTACTCGAGAGAACAGGACTAGAACTAATGGATGGAAACTACAAGGAAGCAGAGCAGGACTGGAACTAATGGGTGGAAACTGCAAGGAAGCAGATTTTGACCAGAACTTTAGGAAAAACTTATCTCACAGCAAAAGCTGCTTGGCAGAAGAATAAACTGTCTCAGGAGATGAGATACTCTTGTTTGCTGGCAGTCTTGAAGTAGGGGCCTGTTGACCATCTGGTAGGGATTCTATACAACTTCCTACATTTAACAAGAAACTGCCCCATGTATAGCCTTTTTGAGTCTGAAATGTTGTTTTCATCTCATCACCCAGGCTTGAAATTACACATAGTCAAAGCTGACACTTCAGCTCTGCAGGCCACCAAGACAAACAATTAGAGTTAAGTATCAATGTTCCTCTGTTATCATGTTTCTGACTCTTCATGGGGGAGACAGTCCCCCATCCAATGTCACCAATTCATTGAGAAGAGTTAGGAATAATTTCCCTGTTCCCTCGCAAAGGATGTTTATATGGCCCTGCTCAATTTCTGGGGGAAAAAAGAAGTATCCTGTTATGTGGCCAGTTCCTTCTTTTTTAATAATGTATTTTTATTTGTTTAATGAATTTACAAGCAGCCCGTTCTACTTACTCATCCCACAGTGGAGAATAAAATGGAATTAAACAATACAGGTATTCCTTGACTTACGACCACAATGGAGCCCTTGACTTACAACCACAGCAGTTTTTCATTGCTAAACAAGATAGTTCTTATGTGAATTTTACCCCGTTCTACGAACTTTCTGGCCACAGTTGTTAAGTTAGTAACATGAATATTAATGAATCTGGCTTCCCCATTGTCTTTGCTCATCAGAAAGTCACAAAAGGTGACCCTGGGTTTCTGAAAACATTATAAATGCATGCCAATTGCCAAGCGGCTGAATTTTGATCATGGGAATGCTGCAATGGTCATAAGTGTGAAAATGGTCATAAATCTCTTTTTTCATAAGTGCTATTTTAACTTTGATTTCACTAAATGAATAGTTGTAAGTCAAGGACTATCTGTACATGTCAAATACCAAGTAGATGATATCACAGTAACTTTGCAGAAGAAGCACTTTTTAGAGGTACTATAGAAGCAGAAGACAGATCTAAACTAACCACAGAATAAACTGAAGGGAGCCATTTAGATCAATGTTAACCAATCTCAGCAATTTCAATATGTGTGGATTCTAACTCCCAGAATTCCCAAGTAAAAAAATCTAGCACTCTATACCAGTGATGGTGAACCTTTTAGACACTGAATGTCCAAACTGTGCGTGCACATGCCCAAAAGGTGTGAGTGCCTAATTAACTATGTCCGCGGCATTCAAGGAAAACCAGCTTAAGAGGTTTTACAGATGGCAACTCCCCCTGGCAAGGCTTGCAGAGATGTTCCCGAACAGTTCACCAACTTGTTGGAAGTGTAAAAAAGCTTATGGAATATATTATCATCTTTGGTGGACATGCCCATCTGCAAAAAAGTATTGGGCCAAAATCAGAAAATGGTTGGAAGAGATAACCAACCAACCCACAGATTGGAAACCAGAGACATTTCTGTTGGGAATATTTACTAGGAAATATAGTAAAGATATAAAATACCTACTTTTACATATAATAACGGCCGCAAGAATATCATATGCACAGAACTGGAAAAATAATAATATACCAACTGAGGAAGAACTGATAAAGAAAATTCTGAACTGTGCCGAGATGGAAAAATAACAAAGGAAATTAAAGGAAAGGAAGATATAGATATATTATGCAGTATGGAACAAATGGTGCAACTGGCTGGAGAGTAGAAATAGCAAATAAGAATGAAGGGGGAAAAGGTCACAAATGCAAAATGTTTGTAAAATAATTTATAGCTTTAATATTATATGTGAAGGAATATATATATATATATAAATAAGGGATAATGGGACAATAAGAGTAAATATATTAAATGAAGAGTAAGAGGAAAATGTAAATAATAGAAGACTACCATTATGAAACTGTTGTAAAAACAGAATATATGTTTTGTGTTTGTTATGTCTTGTTGTTTCAAAATAAAAAGAAATATATATATAAAAATAAAAAATAAAAGGTGTGAGTGTGCACGCTTGTGCATGCATAGACATGTGTGTGCGCATGCGCAGACATGTGCGGATGTGCACATGCATGGATATGCACACATGTGCAGCAGAGACTCAAAGACCAGCTGGTGGCAGGAGGTGGGGGATCCCAACCACCGGCTGCGTGGCAAGAGGTAAGATCTTTTTCTTTCATGAGCTTCTGTTTCTTCATTTCCAGGGAAACAGAAGCTCACACAAAAAAAAAAAAATGCCATGGAGATCTGACCTGGGGTGATGGTGTGGATGCCAGCAGAGATGGCTCTGCGTGCCACCTCTGGTACACATGCTATAGGTTCACCATCACAGCCCTATACAGTTCAGGCACCCAAATTAAAACAACTAGAGAATAATTTGACTTGCCTATCATCACCTCTCTGGGTAACTGGTTTCATTGCTAAGATGCTCTTACTGTTTAAAAGCATTTGACTGGAATATGGTTTCCTGTAATTTATTTATTTATTTATTTATTTATTTATTTATTTATTTATTTATTATTTATTTATTATTTATTTATTTTATTATTAAATTATATATATACATATATGTTTTCTGAGGTTTTTGCGGGTGTTTGTATGTAGGTCTTTGGTTATTCGGGTTTTCTCCCACGTAAAATTGGAAGTGTCTTGGCGACGTTTTGACGAAGTCTCATTCGTCATCTTCAGGCTGGTGAAGATGCTCCTACATTGCTCCTAGAAGCACAAAGCTGAAAACACCAGCCTGAAGATGACAAATGAGACTTCATCGAAACGTCGCCAAGACACTTCCAATTTTATGCGGGAGAAAACCCGAATAACCAAAGACCTATATATATATATAACATGAATTGAATACATAAAATGAATACAAGGGACGGGAGGCACTCTGGTGCTCTTATGCACGCCCCTTACAGACCTCTTAGGAATGGGGTGAGGTCAACAGTAGACAGTCTTAGGTTTAAGTTTTGGGGATTTTGGGATGAGACCATATAGTCTGGTAGTGCATACCAGGCATTAACAACTCTGTGTCTCTGTTAAAGTGACATTAATTATTAATATGATTATCATATTAGTTGTTAACCACTTTATTCCATATCCAGTGGTCTGGATTTTTGGCCTATTTTTGTGTGATTCATTCTTTTAAATCAGGGATACCCAACTGCTGGGCCACATCCATGGCCTGTTAGGAACTGGGTCACACAACTGGAGGAGTGTGGTGAGTGAGCAAATGAAACCAAAAGCATATAGCTATCTATTCTATAGAAAAATTGTTGCCCACAAAACCAGTTCCTAGTACAAAAGATTGGGGACCATTGTTTTAGATGATATATCTGAAAAGCAAGAGCCAGGCTGGTAATGGTTAAAGTGTTGAACTGATACTAAGGAGGTGTAGATTATAGTTTCCCTGTAACCATGGAAACGTCCTGGATGACTTTGGGTCAGTCATATACACCAGGAGTCTCCAACTTTGGTCCCTTTAAGACTTGTGGACTTCAAATCCTAGAGTCCCTCAGCCAGCAAAGCTGGCTGAGGAATTGTGGGAGTTGAAGTCCACAAGTCTTAAAGGGACCAAGGTTGGAGACCCCTGATATACACGGTGCCTATTTCATGGAGTTAATTTTGGTAGAAGGGATATTATGTATTCTGTCTTCAGCTTCTGAAGGAAAGATGGAATATAAATTTACTAAATTAATGAAAAAAGAAAACTTCTCAATCTTTACCTCCCAAAACCATAAATTCCCAATTCTTTCAATTTCCTTTAACAGGAAGACAATTTCTGTTAATCATCCACGTTGTCCTTCTTTGAACCTATTTTTGTCTCATACTCTTAAAGTATGGTACCTGCACAGAATTGAATATAATATTTGAGGTGTGGGTCTAGCCCAGTGGTAGTCAACCTGGTCTCTACCGCCAACTAGTGGGCGTTCCAGCTTTCATGGTGGGCGGTAGGGGTTTTGTCCGATACTGAAGCACTTTCCTTTTTTTTAATTTAATTGACTTTTTAAAAAAATTTCATAGCATTATTTAAAAACATTGTCATTAGGTTTTCATAAAATTCCCCGTGACAATTTAAATTTCTGAAAATATACTATTTGTATCGCCCGTGCATAAGTTTAGTTCACATTATGTAAGTGAAACTAAATGGCGCTATAGTGCGACTGCAGACAAAAGAGCCTCATCCCAGAATAGCTCACGCATCTCCTCCCACACCACCCAGCTGTAACAGGCAAGCAGTGTTGGTAGCCGGCACCCCGCTCCCCAATCCAATCCATGATGTGAGAGAGGCATGTGCAGATGACGATACACGGCGCATTATTGTGGAACCGGTGGGCAGTTAGAAAATTTTACTACTAACAGAGATACAAAAGTGGGCGGTAGGTATAAAAAGGTTAATTTCCTCTGGTCTAGACAAATCAGAAACAAGTGGAATTATTATTTCCCTTGATTTAGAAATGACATTTTTGTTGATGAAGTTTAAGATTATATTTGCTGTTTTAACTGGTACATCTCTCTGTTGATACACATTCAAGTCATAGTCTTAATCAAATACTATTACCAACCCAGGATCCCTCATCATATGCCTGCATGTTTCATTTCTGTTTCTTAAGCAATGAACTTTGCACTGACTAATGGGAATGTGGGATAAAACAGGAATTGGGCTATCAGAAGGTCAATTCTGCTATTTTCAGTCAACTCATCCTAACTTATTAAGTTTTTATTTTTGTCTTCTAGGATATTAGTTTTATATCCAATGTTTTGGAATGTCTGGGGTTCTAAAGGAACATCAGTATATGAGGAAATAAGGAACTATAAGCATATATATAAAAGAAAAAACAATAGGAGAGGAACTGTAGGCACGTTTATGCTCTTATGCACGCCCCTTATAGTCCCCTTAGGAATGGAGTGAGGTCAATAGTAGATAGTTTTTGGTTAAAGCTTTTGGGATTATGAGAAGAGACCACAGAGTCAGGTAATGTGTTCCAAGCACTGAAGTCATATTTTCTGCAATCTAGATTGTAGTGGTTAACATTAAGTTTAAATCTATTGGTTGCTCTTGTATTATTGCAATTGAAGCTGAAGTAGTCTTTAATAGGAAGGACATTATAATAGATGATTCTATGAGTTAAACTTAGGTCTTGTCGAAGGCGGCAGAGTTCTAAGTTTTCTAAACCTAGGATTTCAAGTCTGGTGGGATAAGGTATTTTGTTGTTTTCAGAGGAGTGGAGAACTCTTGTAAAATATTTCTGGACACGTTCAATTGTTTTGATGTCAGAAATGTGGTGAGCTGTATAAAAGAATTGGCATAGCAAATGTTTTATATGCCCTGGTTAGTAGTGTAGTGTTTTTGGAAAAGAAGCTATGCAAGATTAGGTTTACTACTCTTAGATCCTTTTTTGCGATGTAGTTGCAGTGGGCTTTGGCACTTAGATCATATGATATGAAAACTCCAAGGTCTTTAACAGGGTGGGGGTCATCTGTAAGGTAATGTCCATCAAACATGTACTTAGTGTTTAGGTTCTTTTTTCCAATATGTAAGACTGAGCATTTGCTGGTTGAAATTTGGAGTTGCCAAGTTTTAGACCAAGCAGTTAGAAGATCAAGGTCTTTTTGAATGGTAGATGTATTGTCGGTGGTGTTAAATAGTTTGACATCATCAGCAAAGAGAACATAATTACTTGAGATATGGTCACAAAGATCATATGAAGAGTGTTGGTCCAAGAACGCTGCCTTGAGGAACGCCACTCTTGACAGGAACAGGATTTGATAGAACATTGCTAATTTTGACCACTTGTTGTCTGTTAGACAGAAAAGCAGTTATCCAATTGTGAAGGGGTCCTGAAATGCCATAGGATTTTAGTTTCAGGAGAAGTTTATCATGTACTAATTTAATATATTTAATAATATATTAAAGCCAGTTAGAGATTTATGGTTCAGGAGAAATCAGTGTTATTTTGCTTTATACTTTGCAGCATATTTTTTTCCCAGTTTTTGTTATTAAAAAAAATAGAATGATAGTTAAATTGTATTTCAAAACACTAGGTTTCTACTAGTTACTACAGGAGATGTCCAAGAGTCTCCCTCTCCACTTTCTCTTCCACGTTCTTCACCACTTCTTGGAATGAGCATATGAAATCAGTGCTTTGTACAGAAATAGGAGCATGGAAAAGGGGATGTTAAAGAATTAGAGTTAAAATAACCCTTTACTGCAGATAATCCTATCCTTTCTGAAGCAATTTCACACAGTATCTAAAGTCTGAGTTTAAATGCAAGTTTACTGATAACATAGACACTTACATATAGCAGACCTGCTTTTTGGGCTATTAATTTTAAGGAACACATAATTATTCACATTTAGAATCATTCAATTATTCCCAATCTTATTAGGTACAATTCTGATCATCCCCAATCCTTGGCTAGGTTGGGCTAAAATATTTGCATTCTGATTAGACCTGGAAATGGGTGAGAGAAGCACAACTCTTGCCCATTCTTGATTTATATTCTTCTTCTAAAGATGGCAGGGTAGTGGGTCTTTTTCTTGAGATCTTATTGGGGGAAGAGGAATGATGCGTCTGTTTCTTACTCCTAGATTTTGCATGAACCCAATGACCCAGCTGCCAGTGCTGCATGCTGATCCTGCTGAGTTGGAAATACCAGAGAATGTGTCTATATCACAACTTTGGCACAGTTGTAGGTTAATAGACAACCAGGAGGAAGGCTGCATGCCGTGAAGATGAAATGGTGTGTTTCAGACCTAACGGGGCTGTGGGATAAAACAGGAGTTGGGCTATCAGGAAGTCAATGGCACAAGGCAATACAACATGTTAGCAAAAAGATAGAAAACCACCCAGGGGGAAGAGAGGAGAAACAGCCTAGGGCGGGTTCATATTCATTTTCTTTGCCAACCTGTCTAAGGCCAGCAAATATTGCAGACCATGGAAGAAAAATGGATTGAGAACAAAGAAAATGAAAAACAGGAAAGCCAGAATAAACTTGATGCATTTAACTATAACTATTTCCCTCATTTTTCAAAAAAGCAATGAAAAGCCTAAAAATGTACTATTCCTATTAATACAACTGCCACCATTACTAACAATATAGTCTCCATGGTCTACAATCCTGTTCTGTCCATGTATTTTGAATGTGTAAGTGGTACATACTTCTTGAGATAAAATTTAAAAAAATATATAGAGTTGGATGATTTTTTTCTTATTATTTCAATGGGGAAGGCTAGAATAAATTCAATGAATAAATTAAAAATAAATAAATAAGTGAGAAAGGAAGGAGTAAAAAGGCAAGTAGAATGAATAAAAATGCTATTTCCTTCCTTCCTTCCTTCCTTCCTTCCTTCCTTCCTTCCTTCCTTCTTTCCTCCCTCCCTCCCTCCCTCCCTCCCTCCCTCCCTCCCTCCCTCCCTCCCTCCCTCCCTCCAGGAGCTGTGGTGGTAGAGTGGTTAGAATGCAGTATTGCAGGCTAACTATACTGACTGCCAGCAATTTGATTCTCACCACTCAAGGTTGACTCAGCCTTCCATCCTTCCCAAGTAAAATGAGGAGCCAAATTGTTAGGGGCAATATGCTGACTCTGTAAGCAAACGCTGTAAAGCACCACAAAACTATATATAAGTCTAAGTGCTATTGCTATTGCTAATGCTATTTCCTTCCTTCCTTCCTTCCTTCCTTCCTTCCTTCCTTCCTTCCTTCTTTCCTCCCTCCCTCCCTCCCTCCCGGAGCTATGGTGGTAGAGTGGTTAGAATGCAGTATTGCAGGCTAACTATACTGACTGCCAGCAATTTGATTCTCACCACTCAAGGTTGACTCAGCCTTCCATCCTTCCCAAGTAAAATGAGAAGCCAAATTGTTAGGGGCAATATGCTGACTCTGTAAGCAAACGCTGTAAAGCACCACAAAACTATATATAAGTCTAAGTGCTATTGCTATTGCTAATGCTATTTCCTTCCTTCCTTCCTTCCTTCCTTCCTTCCTTCCTTCCTTCCTTCCTTCCTTCCTTCCTTCCTTCCTTCCTTCCTTCCTTCTTCTTTTGAAAGAACTAAAGCCGTGCTTGGAATGATGAATTCTATAGTAGAGCTGATGCTCTCTGAGCTTGATTATTTGTCTGCGCACGTTTCATTACCTGACTAAATAACATCAGTGCCTGGGAATGTGGAAATCACTCTCTGTTTCTACTGTATATAGCATAGTAGCTTGCACTGCCAGTGTTTGTGGGGTGTGTGGTTTCCTCCTTGGTAGTTAATAGTTGATTGATTAAGGTATTGTTTCTTGCTTGATTGTTTGCCTGGTGTTAATTCCTGTTTATCTGGATGTTGGTTGCTGGAGAATAAATTCTGGTCTTTTTGTTTCCTTCTTAGCGTCTTATTGTCTCTTTTGAATGGTGTGTAAATGTGGTTTCTCTGTACAGCTGATCCATCTGAATGTTAAATGTCCAGAAATTAGTGGTTTTGAATTCAGCTTGGTCTAGGATGCTCAATTTGCCGGTTGAAACTATGATTGAGTCTGTTCATGTGTTTTGAGATTAAGAAGTTACAACACATGGTCAGACTGTCGAAAATTCATGGACTGGACAGATATCCAGAACACTACAGACAGAGTCACAACGCATGATTGACTGTCCACAACACATGAAGAGACTTGCAACACATGGATAGACTGTTCACAACCCAGGGACAAACTCACAAACACATGGACTGACTCATATTACTTTTTGTTTCATTTCTGCTGTTAACTTTATGGATAACTTTGCATAAAAACTTATGAAGGTTCTGCACTTCTCTTGGAGAATGTAGAGCTCAGCCCAATAAGTGAGTGGGGGAACAGACTAATGCAACACATCAAACTTTCTCAGGTTCATTTTGTAAATTCTCAAGAGAAATGGCCCTCAGAAACCTGTGCCCTAGTTTCTTGAAACAATATCATCTATATATTTCACCTCATGACTAAAAGTCTAGGGAGGAGCCTTGATTATCTGGAGGGGTTTTAAGTGTGTCATTGAAATACTGTGGTGGTACATTAACATATCCTAATTTACTGGATAATGTCTAAATCACTACTTCACAAAAGGAAGAAACCGTTCTAAACGAAGAAAGCAAAATGTACATTAACTAGCCACAGACAATTCAGAGGACTCATGAATGTAAAGCATATCTTCATAAAAGCAAATTACAAAGAAAATGGCTTGCCAAAGGAAAATATGCAAATGTAAGTTTTAAATGCTGTTAGTGAAATCTGCATGGTAAAGCTGACTTCACTGAGTGGAATAAGAAGAAAACCTGGTTTCACTTGGGGCAAGGTCAAGGATGTGAACTATATCCTCAAACAGAGCTCCCCAAACTTGACAACTTCAAGACTTGTGGACTTCAACTCCCAGAATTCTGGGAGTTGAAGTCCACAAGTCTTAAAGCTGCCAGGTTTGAAGACCTCTGTCCTAGAGGGCCCAAAATATTAGTTTTAAAATCTTAAACTAATCAAATCCAGGTGGCTACAAAAATTGTGGTTTTCCATATGAATTTGCATAAGCTTTACTAACCACAAGAAGTAAGGTATTTGCTGTAATGGTAGCAAAAACTCTGAATTTTTGGATCTTTCGCGTGTTCTAATTCAATACAAAATGTTTCACCATCAAGCTATCTTGTTTAGTGTTAATTTTGGATGACAGTAATGTAGATGCTTCTAACAAAAGATCTGAGACTTAATTTAGACCATACTTTTGAATCTGAATTAAGGACCTAGTTGATTAAACATACCTATGGTTCATTCTAATTCAGAGAAACTAACTTGAAGGTGTGAGTAGAAAAATAGATTTCCTTTTCTAGAGTCTGTTTCCCAGTTTCACAACTAATTTTATGTTATGTTCATACACTGTGCTAAAACAGAATGTGGTTTATTTGACTTTTGGCTTAATTTGCCAAGGAAAAGCCAACTAATACAATGTGTGAAGCAAATCTATTATGGCTTATTCTTATTTATATAAGAACGTATTTATATGGTAAACAAACCACAGGTTAACAATGGGGGTGAAGCAAGTCTATGTCTACTCCAATCCACTGAGAGAAGTCAAGTTGCATTATTTTCATAAGTGATGCCTACTTACAGAACAAAAATGTTGACAGAAGACAGAAGTGTCTATCCACATATCTATAAAGATAGAAAAACGTAAAACAAAACTAGAGAAATACAGGTCTTACAGTCAGATGTGATTTCATAGGGGGAATTGAGGCGTGCATCTCCACAAGGTGATGTGCTCACGTATAAATGGAACAGAATGTTCTCTTTTAGCCTGTAGCCTCCCTCTTTTAACCGCACAAAGATTGATCGCTCGCTGTCTTCTTGTTGTCTGCTAGGATCACAAAGAAAGGTTGCAGGTTATTTTTTATATTCCAAATCAGAACTAATTCTTTTCTCCCTATGGGTTAGCTTTCAAACTTTTTGCTCTATTCTCTTTATGATATCTCATATAAGTTCTGTCTAGCAGATCCTTTTAATGAACTCCACAATATTACAGGGATTACAAATCTTTAGCAATCAAACTGATAAAACAAGTCAACAAACAAAAATGTTAAGAAATATCAGAACATTTGTCATTATTAATTCAGTCATAATCACTTCTGTGTCATAACATGCCTTTTAAAAGACAAATAATGCAAAATGTAAATGTTGAATGAGCTTCAACATTCTATTGCAACAGTTAAATCTAACACAACCATCACTGTTTGCCACTCATTAGTAAAATCTATAGAAGCATTACATACTGATCACAGTTGTTTTGCAAATTCAAGGAGAAAGTTGAGTCAAAAGAGATGTGTGGTAATATGGTTCTATTCCTTATTAACAATTGAAAATATTTAAATAGTGGATGGGAACTGGGAGGCTAAGATTTCTCCTTTTCTGTTTCTTTAAAGAGAAGTATGATAAGATAACTGATAACTATTATTTTTATGAATAGAATGGTAACAACAGCAATGTTCAAATGTCACAATGAATGACAACAAACAGATTCCCATGATACTAACAAACACATCTAGACATCAAGTACACACCAGAATAATGTCATTAGGATAGCAACACTTGCCTCCTTGCCTATCTCCTTGATGCCTATAGACACATACATTCTATAATTGGGGCTTGTGATAGAGTAATTTTCTTTATAGGTTTATCAAATCTCAAGGTCCAAATAGAGACATATGAGCATACTAATTTGTATATTTTGCATATTATTTGCATAGTGTTTTCAGTCATGCAGTTTTAACAATCTCAGCCAATCTCCTTGGGTTTTACCATTCTTTCCTTCAATCTCGTTAATAGTTTTTTTTAAAAGTTATTTTTATCCTGCTTATAATACAAATATTACAAACACAGTTCTTAAATGGAGCTGAACAGGATATCCAGAACACCAGGGCAAAAACACTCTTTGACAAAAAAAATAAAAATACTGTATATGTTTGATACAGATGATGGGCTAAAGCAGGGGTCTCCAACCTTAACAACTTTAAAATTTGTGGACTTAACTCCCAGAATTCCTCAGCCAGCAAAGCTGTCAGTCAGCAAAGCAAAGCTGGCTGAGGAATTCTGGGAGTTGAAGTCCACAAGTCTTAAATTTGCCAAGGTTGGAGACTCCTGGGTTAAAGCATTGTACAAATGTTCTCAAATCAATTAAAAATAGCATTTTTAAAAAAAATAATCAGTCCTTTCTATTTCTTCCTTTTGAAGAATCTGCATCAACTTTTAAGGTATTACTAAATTACACATTCATTATGTTTAGAAAACCATTGTCGGAAAAATTATCATGTAACTTACATTTATTATGTAAATTATTTATTATTATTTATTAATAAATATTAAATAAATATTAAATAAAATTATTATTAATATTAAATAAATATTAAATAAATATTAAATAAATATTATTTATTTATTATAAATTATTTATTGTCATGTAACTTACAACTTCTCCACTGTAAAAACATATGGACTACAAATCTTGATCAAGGCAAATCAATAGATGCAATCTACATAGACTTCTGTAAAGCTTTTGACTCAGTAGTACACGATAAACTTCTCCTAAAACTAATATCCTATGGCATCTCAGGACCCCTTCACAAATGGATATCTGCTTTTCTGTCTAACAGACAACAAGTGGTCAAAATTGGCAATGCTTTATCAAATCCTGTTCCTGTCAAGAGTGGCGTTCCTCAAGATAGAGTCCTTGGACCAACACTCTTTATACTATACATTAATGATCTTTGTGACCATATCTCAAGTAATTGTGTTCTCTTTGCTGATGATATCAAACTATTTAACACCACTGACAATACTTCTGTCATTCAAAACGACCTTGATCATCAAACCGCTTGGTCTAAAAATTGGCAGCTCCAAATTTCAACCAGCAAATGCTCAGTCTTACATATAGGAAGAAAGAACCCAAACACTAAGTATATACTAGATGGACATTACCTTACAGATGACCCCCATCCCGTTAAAGACTTTGGAGTTTTCATGTCAAATGATCTAAGTGCCAAAGCCCACTGCAACTACATAGCAAAAAAAGCTCTAAGAGTTGTAAACCTAATCTTGCGTAGCTTCTTTCCAAAAACACCACACTACTAACCAGAGCATATAAAACATTTGCTAGACCAATTCTAGAATACAGCTCACATGTTTGGAACCCTCACCACATCTCTGACATCAATACAATTGAACGTGCCCAGAAACGTGTCCAAGGTTGACTCAGCCTTCCATCCTTTATAAGGTAGGTAAAATGAGAACCCAGATTGTTGGGGGGGCAATAAGTTGACTTTGTAAATATACAAATAGAATGAGACTATTGCTTTACACACTGTAAGCCGCCCTGAGTCTTCGGAGAAGGGCGGGATATAAATGTAAATAAATAAAAAAAAATATTTTACAAAAAGAGTTCTCCATTCCTCTGAAAACAATAAAATACCTTATCCCACCAGACTTGAAATCCTAGGCTTAGAAAACTTGGAACTCCGTCGCCTTTGACAAGACCTAAGTTTAACTCACAGAATCATCTATTGTAATGTCCTTCCTGTCAAAGACTACTTCAGCTTTAATTGCAATAATACTAGAGCAACTAATAGATTCAAACTTAATGTCAACCGCTTTAATCTAGATTGCAGAAAATATGACTTCTGTAACAGAATCATCAGTGCTTGGAATACTTTACCTGACTCTGTGGTCTCTTCTCATAATCCTAAAAGCTTTAACCAAAAACTTTCTACTATTGACCTCACCCCATTCCTAAGAGGACCATAAGGGGCGTGCATAAGCGCACAAATGTGCCCACCGTTTCTGTTCTATTGTTTTTCTTTTCTTCTTCCTATATATATATATATATGCTTATACCTCCTTATATTTACTCATATATGTGTTTATATACTATATAATCTTTTTGTATGATACCTACATATATTGTTGTGACAAAAATAAATAAATAAAATAAATAAATAAAATAATCCTGAAGTATGTACTTTTTCCATATGCTCATTCTGTGGAATTGCACAGGTTTCAATTATAGAATTTTGAATGTTTAGCTTAGCTTTCTTGGGATGGTGTAAGTTCTGATTAAGTTTACTGATGATATTAATAACTTTATAAGTGTGCTAAGAAGGGCAGTGAGGAAAATGCAAAACCCTGAATCCTACCAGATTTAGTCTCAGCTACAAACCTAAGGTCTATGAAACAAACCATGATGACTTGACTGCTCACATTGTTTTTATTTTGTTTTCTCTGTGTTTCTGAGCTTGTCTATGATATATAACTGCCTTATGTCAGTTTGGAACTGAATTTGCTTCTACCATCAGCAGCTCTTTGGTTTCTTGTATACTGTAAACACCTGGAAGTGAAGATGCCAGGTATTTCCTTTGTGTGGTTTGAAGCTTCATGGCTTTGAAGAAACATGGAATACAACAAAAAATAATGTAGACCAAGATTTCATTAGTTCTCTTCTTAGTAATCCTCCAATTCATATACAAGGGCCTGGTATATAGAAGGGAGAAAGTGTCAAAAAATCAAGATGGTATCCAGAACTTCGAAATACCCTGTAAAATAATAGGATGGTTTGTCTATGGAGATTCTCAGTCATCCAGGTCATGGTTTTCCCAAAGATACATTTTCAAGAGG
The DNA here is from genome assembly GCF_028640845.1 of Ahaetulla prasina. Taxonomy (NCBI): domain Eukaryota; kingdom Metazoa; phylum Chordata; class Lepidosauria; order Squamata; family Colubridae; genus Ahaetulla; species Ahaetulla prasina. Next base: position 135,423,806 of record NC_080542.1, on the reverse strand, counting down.
CAGCTGGACTTTCTGGTTCTCTTTGAAGACATTTTGCTTCTCATCCAAGAAGCTTCTTCAGCTCTGACTAGATAGTATTTCCCACCATCCAGTCAGACCTGAAAAAGCTTCTTGGATGAGAAGTGAAACATCTTCAAAGGAAAAACCAGAAAATCCAGTTGCCTCTTGAAAAAGCATCTTTGAGACAATATGATGGTTTATTCATCAAAACAAATTAGAGACTTGAAGTTTCTTGTGTGCTGTTGGTAGAACTATATAAAGCCCAAGACAACAATGTAAAAAATATATTCTTATACTCTCTCCTCAAATCATATCTTTACTTTTTTTTCTCTTGTAAATTTCTCACACCCATGCTAAATATTTTCTATAGGATAGCTATTATTCTTGCTGGCTCTGAAAATAGCTAAAATATTTTTCTTCTTCCAAAAGGCCAGTCAAGAATCTCAGCAACAATCTTGCATTGCATTTTTGACCAGCTTGTCTTTGAGTTGAAACCCTACCACCATGTTCTAAGTGCATAAAATCTGCATGCTGTTAAAACCATTGGACTGTCACTCTTCCACGGTTTGCTTGTTTTTATGCTATGATGCATTTTCTGTTGAAGAAAATTTATGGTCACATTTCCCCCCATGACAAGAACATTGAGGTCCTTGAAAGAAGGTATAGGCATGCAGCTGCCTTATTTCCCTACAGTTCTTCCCAAAACCTCCCGTCCATTTTATTTGCATTATCACCAAACCTTTAGAAGAGAAAACCAATTGAAGATCTTGCCTCTTCAGGATCTAAAACAAGCATACTCATTTTGAAGTAATGAAGTAGGGGTAGCCCTTGACTTACGACCACAATGGAGCCTGGAATTTCTGTTGCTAAGTGAAACATTTGATAAGTGAGTTTTGCCCCACTTTACAAACTTTCTTGCCATGGTTGTTAAGTGAATCTGTGCAGTTGATAAGTTAGTAACCTGGATGTTAAATTAATCTGGTTTCCCCATTGACTTTGCTTGTCAAAAGGTCACATAAGTTGATCACATGACCTTGGGACAAGCAAGGGTCATAAATATGAGTCAGTTGCCAAGCATCTGAATTTTGATGACATGTGTCCATTTCGAACCGAACTTGGCAGAAGTCATTTTACTGTTCCCCAGTTGCCACACAGAAGGGGAAGGGGGGGGAGACACAATAAAGAACTTACTCGTGGAAACCAAGGTCATCTCCATGAGAAACAGATAAGGTCAGGGAAGGAATACCCGGAGAACCCATCAGTTGACCTAATTGGCCAACGTGACCTGTGACCCTTTCGGATGGGTTTATTTCTTCTTTTAATTATATTGAAACTGTGGGAATTATTTAGAGTTGGTTTTCCTTTAATCTGTGCCGATATGATGTACAAGAAGTCCCTTTGAGGTGGATGCAAGTCTCAAGAGTTCTGATTTGTTTGGGTTCATTACTTGGAACCTTGACAACATGATTATGGGTATGCTGCAAAGGTTCTAACTGTGAAAAATGGTCATAAGTCAGATTTTACAATGCCATTGTAACTATTGTAAGTTGAGGACTACCTGAACAAAGGTATTCTTCACTTGAATGACATACAAAGGTTGCCTTTCATTGTTACTTTAAAGTGAATGTTTCCTGATAGCAGTTTATTAGCTTGGATATAATGGAATACCGATGGAGGAAAAGCCTCTTTCAACCTAGTGGGGAACTTTTTATGCCAGAATTCAGCTCAGTTCAGAGATCCGTTGCCCAATATGTTAGAAACTAAAAATGAGATGCTGATCCAACAAGAAGATTTCACTTGGATACATTATCCAAAATGGTACTTTGAACCTTTCTTCAGTAGTCATGTTAGATATTATATTTATTTAAGGTAGAAAATGAACTAATGCATGGCTGGTGGCTCCACCAATCAGCCTTTTGCTGTCACTTCCTAGAATTCTAGAGTGGGAAGAGACAGGAAGAGGAAGTGAGGACTAAATGTCACAGAGGCAAGAAAATGAAAGAGAAGGAATTCCAGGCAAGAGCAGATGCAGTTTCTCTCTCTATTCCATCTTCCTTCCAGACATGTAATTGCATAATTTGCCACGAGATATGGAGATGATAAGATGTTTTCCTCATTTCAACAATAATTGCTAGGAAGACTATTTTTCTGGTAAGAATAAAGTACATTGGACACATCCTAGAATAAATGCATTGTGAATAAGATTAATATCTTAGTCTGCAATACTTTGACTTTTGTATTTCAGAAAGAATTATGGTTTTCTTTCTCAATTTGTGTGTGTGTGTGTGTGTGTGTGTGTGTGTGTACGTGTATCTGGGTCAGCACAGGAAGAGCTTTGGCTCCTGGCTAAACAGAGAAAGTCATCTGGACGAGTTGTTGTGAGCAGAATTTTCTGCTGTTGGGAGAATTCCACCACAAAACAACATAGCATTGATCCAAATAACATAATAACATAACTGAATGTGCTATGAAACTGGATCAATACAGAAGCATAAGAAACAATGATTACAGTTTTATCCTTAGAGGCATGGATGCCATGCTTAACACAAAGCAAGCAGAGGGACTGCTAAATGAAGAAAATAATTTAACATAAACCAAAGATGGGGATTGAGGAGTGCTGGGCTGAGTTGGGTTCACAGGTTATATAAGCAAAGCAGTCAGATATGTAGACTGGCTTTGTTCCAGCTTTGTCTCATTGTACATTTGAGATATGCTTATCACCTCTTTTACTGCCATGTGAATTTCCAGTGTATTTATATCCAGTGTTATCAGACAACCATCTGGTTTTAAAATCCCTTTCTCCAAAGCAACACCAAATGTAACCAGCTAAAGACATTTCCATTTGATAGGGCATTTTAAATGCTTTCATCACCATTTGTTTCTTAGGTTTGCTGACTCTCCATGGGCTGCTTTTATCAAACTGTATCTTATGTGAAAAAAATTATGTCTTCTTTACATTGTCCTGCAAGGGAATCCACTTGGTTTGCTTAAAATCAAGATGGCCGGTACAATCAATAGAAGCAATGTACAAACAAACAAACCCAACCAAAAAACAACAACAACCAGGCAGACCTTTCTAGCATCCAATTTGGATATTTTCGTCTAGCAAACTGTAATGTCTTTATCATTATGGGACCTATGCTTTCATTATGTACTTGTGGTATCTGACACAAATGTATAATTTACAGCATTTGCATTATGATAGTGTCACATGTATATTGTTATTTGTCTGCCGTATCCTCTCACAGACACTCTTGCTTCTTTGATAAAACTCAAAATGATGTTGGTTGAACAAAGGAGCCATCTACGTACTAGGGTTTGGTCTCATTATTAATATCAAGATTTTTAAAAGTGTATAGTCATTGTATAAATGAACTTCTCCAACAATTAGACTAATCCATAATAGTTGAGAGTCAAGCATCAGATAAAACATAATAATAATGTTTGCTGCAGGGGATGTGAGATTTTCTGTAGAATTCAGCCTAGAAGGAGAATTGCTACATTGTTAAGTGGATCAGTATGGCAAAAAAACTAGTATGAGGTTGATTTATGAATTGTGACTATGGCATGACAGTATTAGATCAGACATACAATTAGCACAGAGCCCCCACAAAGCTGTGTGCTCTCCCCACTTCTCTTCTCTCTGTAAACCAATGACTGTATCTCTAACGATCCATCTGTTAAACTACTGAAGTTCGCAGATGACACAACAATGATCCGTCTCATTCGAGACAATGATGAATCTGCATACAGACAGGAGGTTGAATGACTAGCCTTGTGGTGTGACTGGAACAATCTGGAACTGAACACACTCAAAACCATAGAAATGGTGGTAGACTTTAGGAGAAACCCTTCCATATTTCCACCTCTTACAATACTAGACAACACAGTATCAACAGTAGAAACCTTCAAATTTCTAGGTTCTACCATATTGCAAGATGTAAAATGGACAGCTAACATCAAAAATGTCATCAAAAAAGCACAACAAAATATGTTCTTTCTGCACCAACTCAGAAAGCTCAAATTGCCCAAGGAGCTGTTGATTCAGTTCCACAGAAGAATTATTGAGTCTGTCATCTGCACCTCTATAACTGTCTAGTTTGGTTCTGCAACCCAACAAGATAGACACACACTTCAGAGGATAATTAGAGCTGCAGAAAAAACAATTGCTATCAACCTGCCTTCCATTGAGGACCTGTATACTGCACGAATCAAAAAGAGGAGTGTGAAAATATTTACAGATCCCTCACATCCTGGACATAAACTGTTTCAACTCCTACCCTCAAAACGATGCTATAGAGCACTGCACACCAGAAAAACTAGACACAAGAACAGTTTTTCCCGAATGCCACCACTCTGCTAAACAAATAATTCCCTCAACATTGTCAAACTATTTACTAAAGCTGCACTACTATTAATCTTCTCATCGTTCCTATCACCCATCTCCTTCCACTTATGACTTTCTGACTGTAACTTTGTTGCTTGTATCCTTACGATTTGATATTGATTGTTTCCTGATTACTTAATTGTACTCTATGACTATCATTAAGTGTTGTAAGTGTTGTACCTTGATGAAGTTATCTTTTCTTTTATATACACTGAGAGCATATGCACCAAGACAAATTCCTTGTGTGTCCAATCACACTTGGCCAATAAAAAATTCTATTCTATTCTATTCTATATGAGTTTACATATATTTATTAATCATTTGACAAATATAATATCCAGCAATCCAGTAGAAACATATTCTTAGTATGTCTAGAGTCTCAGTCATGCAGGTCATGGTTATCCCAAAGGTGTTTTTTCAAGAGGCAACTGAACTTTCCGGTTTTTCTCTGAAGACACAAGACACTCCTTTCAGCAGTTCCAAGAAGGCTCCGCACTCATTTGCTCAGGTGACTCTGAGGATACAGACACCTCCAAGTGGCCTCAATGACCCTCTAAAAGAATGCAAATAACCAGCTGTCTGCTTGGAATATAAATCCTTCCATTCCCCACCATCCAGTCAGAGCTGAAAGAGCTTTTTGCATGAGAAGCAAAACGTCTTCAAAGCAAAACCAGAAAATCCAGTTGCCTCTTGAAAAATTACTTTTGTGATATTCTTAATATAAAAGTATAAAAAGAATCCCAGGTTGATCTTACATCACTAGGTTTAGTGTAGTCTCGGGAGTAAATTATGCTAAACAAAACAAACAAACAATTTGCCTGTCTTTCTATATATAAAATAGCTACTGGAAATTAAAGAGCTTTTTTATTACTTTGTTGCATCTGAAATGCTTCTCTATATAAGTAATCACATTCACAGGCAAGTTACTAAACAATATTTTATTGAATGATATATGAGTTTGGATTTATCTATTTGATATATTTATCTTGGGAAGATGTAGTGATATCATAATACATGATGAAACTTTACCATTTATACAATTACATCTTGTTGCATCTTTTCTTATCAGTTCAGAAGCTCATGCTACTTAAACTTCAGCTTCCCATATTGCTTTCCCTCCCCCAATAAAACTAAATCAGCTATGACATTAATTGTATTAACGTAACTAATTTAGTTAATTTTTCTTTTCCCTGTCATGGCCCTCCCAAAAGAAACAAAGTAATCAACCAACCAATTACATTTCTGAAAACCTTTTGAATTTCAAGAGCAACCTCCATTGATGCTAATAGGCAATTTCTTCCATCAGCAGCAGCAACTATTCAAAGAAGTTTAAGGCTATATAGACAAAGAAAATTCTTTCCTAATCCTAATTTTGATTCTGCTATTTACATAATAAACAAAATACAACCAATTCTAAAACTGATCAACCAATCATGTCTAGTTCTAGACCAGGACTGTCAAACTCGCGGCCCATGGGCCGGATGTGTTCACATGCTGGCCATGCCCAGTTTAGCGAAGGGGGGAAAAAGTCATGATACATCATGTGACGCTATCACGACAATGTGAGTTTGACACCCTGCTTGAAACAGTCCTTGCTGATGAACTTGAAACCTATCTTGAGGAGCAAGCAAATGTGATGCTCCAAATGTTGCAAATTACAATTCCCAGCAATTTCACTCAATCTGAGGTAAATAAATTTGTGATTCGGCAATAAATGAACTACTACAGGTTGCTTTCTGCTGGCCTCATTGGCAGAAAAATAAAGTGGATGTTTCAACTAGCAGAAAGGTTGGGACTACATTTCCAAGAATCTTCATCCGTAAAAGGAAGATGGAGTCATGATTAAATATTCAATGGAATAACATGTAAAACTGCATACATGGAGATATGACATACAGAGATGGGATTCACTTACCTTCCCTACTGGTTCACAAATGTGAGTGTGTGCCTCCTCTGCGTATGGCATTTTGCGCATGCACATGCTCGCGCATTACGTCTGGCGGGTGGGCGGAGCCTCCTGCAGTCGACACTACTGGTTCACCCGAACTGGACAAAACCGGCTGAATCCCACCTCTGATGTCATAACATAACACCTCTCTCTCTTTCTCTGAGATTTTAAGGGAAGATACTCTATGTGATTTTGATAGATTTTATACGTCCCTTCCTGTCACACTGCTAAGCAACAAGACCTATATAGGGCCTAAAGTTACCCATCTAAAACGCAATTCTCCATGAATACAATTCCCACTAGAGAGTTTGAATTCCATATAAAGATCTGGCCACAAATGTCTGATCTCAAAAGAGAGCAAAACTGCTAATGTTCTGCTTCCTGATAATCTATCTAAGTCAAATAACATGAATGATACAAGGTTAGGGTAGACTGGGTTGCAATAAGGCATTAACAGTAAAAAAAAAATATTTAGACCAGATTAATGCTTCGATTGCTGTCTTATGCTGTGATTTTTTCACAGACAGAGGGGAGTATTATTATGCACTATTGAACCTGGAGGACTGCTATCTGTTTCATGTGCCAGTGGAGAGATCTTTTATGCCCAAAAATGCCTTAATGACAAGGTGAATACAAGAAAGTGTGTTCATTGTAAATAGCTTTCCCAATATGACTCAGCCAGAATGAAGGAAGAAAATGCCCATAATGAGAAGGTAGTTAGTTTTTCATTCTCAGCTATTCCCTGTTTTTATCACGTCCTGATTAGTGCATTAATCAGAAAGAACCAAGAGGCTTCATGAAACATGCCTTTATTATGAATATTTAAACACTGCTGAAGAAAAACAGGCCAACATAAAAGAATTTTAGGCAGCCTATGTATAATTACATAGCTCTACATAGTTACATAGTAGATATGTAACTATGTACATTATGTACATAATCCAAAACAGTGAATCAGTGATGCTGAGTTAAAGGACAACTCAAAAATTTGCATTAGAACTTTCTTATTTCCATCTAATTTAATCCATACTTCTTCTTGTCTGAATTTAATAGATTGCCACTATAAACCCAACAATGCAATATAGTTACATCAAGCTAATTAAATTAATTAATCCACTACCAGACAAATGCGAGAAGGATGCTGGTGGTGGATTGGGGCTTTGAAGAAATTCTTTATGCTACTTGCCTAAGGCTTCCAAATTCAGGGATTGTCAAAACTTGGCAGGCTAGAATAATTGGTTTCTGAACTTGTAGTATTTATAATGATCAATATTTTATTGGCTACCCTAGGCTATAGCTGAATGGCAAGCCTGTGAAATCAGAGCACTTAAATAATCAAATATATTTCATGCTGTTATTTCTCATGCCATCCTCCTATTTATATTTACTGATGAATCAAAAGCCATTTTATCTACATCATGGATTGAAGATGGTGAGGCAAGAAAGTTAATGTTGGTGGGTTTTTTTTACAACTACTAGAATTGAAACACAGCTGCAAGTTGGGTGCTTCATGGGATGAAGATAAGACTCCTTTTCCCCTGAGTATTATCTAAATGAAACTTACCTCAAGTGCAGCTCCAACTGTGAGTAGAGGAAGTGAATGAAAGCTCTCCTAGCCACAATTTCTGCATGGCAATCATTGACAACGAGTCCTTGATCATTTAGGTATTCTCCATTTAGGCATTTAGTGCCTGAAGAGAGCACAATAACCTGAGCCTGATGAATGTCCATACCTATGTGGGGGGAAAACCAGCACACACAATCAAAAGTTCATAATGGTTTGAGATCATGCTTTTGTGTAGCACCAGAGATAGTTCTAAATGGATGATTACTTGGGGATAAACACCAATCATTGTTTTCATCACATGTGTATAGTGCAATAATGTATGATCTCTTTCTCTCTCTTTTTAAGTTTTTTATTTATAACACAACACAACATAACAAACACAAAACACATAACATACATTCCCTTTTTACAACTGTTTCATAGCAGTGATCTCCTAATATTTACATTTTCTCCCATTTCCCTTTATAATATTCATATCCTTCTTGTCCCATTATCCCTTATTACTCTATAGTTCCTATCACTCATAATATTAAATTTATACATTTTTTACACTATCTTACAGACATCTTGTTTCTCCCCTTTCATCACTGTTCATTTTTTCTAGTCTCCAGCCACTTGTATCATTTATCCCATATTATATAATATTCTATGTCTTCCTTTTTTTTAATGTATGATCTCTTTTAATATGGACCCTTAATTCCCATATCCAAGTTAACCAGAAAGTTTACTTTTTAAATCATTAACCAGAGATGATATACGATCCCATAAGGAAATAATAAAGACATTCCTGCAACCCAGATGAACAAATAATCTTCCAGGGAACTTTATTTTGTTGTTATCACTGCTGTTCCTTTTTTATGATAGAAACATACATCCTATATACTGTGAGCTTTCACTTCCTTGGGACTGCAACGACTAATAAAAAGTGAGTTTTAGAGTGTCTTTTCTTTAAGAATAATGCATAATAATGCATAAATCTCTAGTTCAACTACCGAACATGCATTTCTTTATAAAATGGGAACAGGGCTTTGCCCCTGTGCTTTGCAATATGACTTAAGATATCCTTGAGAATGTCCACTGCAAGTGGAATTTGCCAGTCCAGGGAGATATGAGATGCTGTAAGACTAAGAGGCCAAGGTTCAAAGTCATAGCTAGGGAATAAACCATTTTTTTTTAGATCAAGCTACTTCACTGAGTTTGTTTTGTGAGAATAAAATTTGAGATACACATCACTGCAGCAGTTGTTGCATACATAGGCAGGAGCTTTATATTTAAACATTTCACAAAGTCTGGTTCGAAAAGGCATAGTATGTTTAGATGCACTTAAGTATTAAGCTATAAATGGTTGAAAGTAATTTGCTCATAATATCCTTCAGCAAACAATTGCTTTGTTTTATTCTTGTAAACTAGGTGAAGGATGCTGTAGCCTAAGTAAAACCCAAGTAATTAAATAACTATTAAAAAGAATTAATCTCAGGAGACGTGCTGCTTTAAAACTACATGCAAGTGTACTCCCATACACGTTTTCTATTTTTATCTTGCTTCAACCCAATGTTTGCTTATTAAAAGACTCACTTTCCCAAAAATAATGGTAATTAAGCCTTGGAAACTATATTTTATCCTTGTTACAGCCTTGATGACTCTCTTATCTATTTGGGAAAGAGCGAATATGTCTTTGAATATGTCTTTTATAGCAATTTTTATGAAATAACTTAAGGGATGATGGCAGTGGGTGGGAGGTGGACATAAAGGCAGAATGTCAATGAATTTAAAACTGGAATGGGCTTTTAACATTGGACTGAGTTCTTACAAATGTTTTTAATGAGATCACATAGCAGGAGAATGAAAGAGAAAAAACTGAGATGGGACAAAAAAACTTGGATGTTATCTGTGAAGACATGAGCAGCATCACCTGCAAATGACCAAGCATAATTTTCCCCAAATCTGAGAAAACTAAGAGCAGCAGGCTAAGAATTGTATTATTTTTGTTATTATTTTATTATTTGTTATTTTTGTATTATTTTGTTATTTTGAGGGGCTCCGGCCCCTCAGTCCTTCCTCGTTCCCCGGATGGTCAGGATCCTCAGAGCTTGGGTCTTAGGCTGATGCTGTGCAATGCCCGCTCCGTGGTTAATAAGGCTCCCTTGATTCATGATCTTATCCAGAGGGAGTCCGCGGACTTTACGGGCATTACGGAGACCTGGTTGGGCACAGAGGGGGGTGTTCCCCTGGTTGAGTTGTGCCCACCAGGTTTCCGTGGCGGTTGTGATTAAGGAAAGCCTAGAGCCGAGGGAGTCCACTGTGTCTCAGATAGCTGGTTGTGAATCCCTCCTTGTGAAGTGGGGCCATAGGAATCAGATGGGTCTGTTGATCACGTACCTGGCTCCTTGCTGCGTGACTACAGCCCTACCTGAGCTGCTGGAGATGCTTGCCGAGGTGGCAGTTGAGATTCCCAGACTCTTGGTCATGGGGGATTTCAACTTGCCGGCTTGTCGTCGACGGCAGTGCAGGAGTTCCTGGCTTCCATGACGGCCATGGACCTGATTCAAGTAACTGATGGCCCTACACACATGGGGGGAGGCACACTAGACTTGATTTTTATCTCTGGACAGTGGATTAATGATCTGGAATTAGGAGATTTAGTGACGGAACCGGTGTCATGGTCAGATCATTTTCTCCTTCGCCTAGACTTTCGGACCGCCGTTCACCACTGCAGGGAGACGGAGCCAATGCGTTGGTTCCGTCCCATGCGCCTGATGGACCCGGAGAGGTTCCAGATGGAGCTTGGGCCATTTCCTGAGGATCTTGCCCACGGCACGACTGAAGAACTAGTTGCGGCCTGGGAACGGGCCGCGGCTGGGGCTTTGGACCGTGTCGTGCCTTTGCGGCCTCTGACCCGGCGTAGATCTCACTTGGCTCCTTGGTTTTCTGAGGAGCTGAGGGAGATGAAATGCCGGAGAAGACGCCTAGAGAGCACCTGGAGGTCTAGCCATTCCGAGGCTGATCGGACACTAAGACCTATCTAGTGGCAATGAGGGAGACGAAACGTTCCTACGTTTCCTCCCTCATTGCATCGGCAGATAACCGCCCAGCCGCCCTGTTCCGGGTGACCCGCTCCCTCCTTCATCAGGAGGGGTGGGATGACCCCCTACAGGGACGGGCTGAGGAGTTTAACGGTTATCTATACGATAAAATTGTTCAGCTTCGGGATAGTTTAGACCAAAATTGCGATGATCCAGAGGGGATGGCGGAGGCACGTCTTGTTGAGGTTGTTTGGGATGAGTTTGAGTCTGTGGCTCTCGAGGACGTGGACAGGTTGCTGGGAAGGTTACATGCAACCACATGTTTACTGGACCCGTGTCCTTCCTGGCTGGTGCTGGCTACTCAGGAAGTGACACGAGGCTGGCTCCAGGGAATTATAAATGCTTCATTGTTGGAAGGGGTTTTCCCCGCCGCCTTGAAAGAGGCGGTGGTGAGACCCCTCCTCAAGAAGCCTTCCCTGGACCCAGCTATTTTGGGTAATTATCATCCAGTCTCCAACCTTCGCTTTGTGGCGAAGGTTGTAGAGAGTGTGGTTGCATGGCAGCTTCCCCAGTACCTGGATGAAGCCGTCTATCTAGACCCGTTCCAGTCTGGCTTCCGGTCCGGTCACAGTACGGAGACAGCTTTGGTCGCGTTGGTGGATGACCTCTGGAGGGCCAGGGACAGGGGGTGTTCCTCTGCCCTGGTCCTATTAGATCTCTCAGCGGCTTTGGATACCATCGATTACGGTATCCTGCTGCACCGGTTGGAGGGATTGGGAATGGGAGGCACCGTTTACTTCCACCTCTCACAATATTTGACAACACAGTATCAACAGTAGAAACCTTCAAATTTCTGGGTTCTATCATATCGCAAGATCTCAAATGGACAGCTAACATCAAAAACATCATTAAAAAAGGACAACAAAGACTGTTCTTTCTGCGCCAACTCAGTAAGCTCAAACTGCCCAAGGAGCTGCTGATCCAATTCTACAGAGGAATTATTGAGTCTGTCATTTGCACCTCTATAACTGTCTGGTTCGGTTCTGCAACCCAACAAGAAAAACACAGACTTCAGAGGATAATTAGAACTGCAGAAAAAATAATTGCTACCAACCTGCCTTCCATTGAGGACCTGTATACTGCACGAATCAAGAAGAGGGCCGTGAAAATATTTGCAGATCCCTCGCATCCTGGACATAAACTGTTTCAACTCCTACCCTCAAAACGACGCTATAGAGCACTGCACACCAGAACAACTAGACACAAGAACAGATTTTTCCCGAAGGCCATCACTCTGCTAAACAAATAATTCCCTCAACACTGTCAGACTATTTACTGAATCTGCACTACTATTAATCGTTTCATAGTTCCCATCACCAATCTCTTTCCACTTATGACTGTATGACTATAACTTGTTGCTGGCAATCCTTATGATTTATATTGATATATTGATCATCAATTGTGTTGTAAATGTTGTATCTTGATGAACGTATCTTTTCTTTTATGTACACTGAGAGCATATGCACCAAGATAAATTCCTTGTGTGTCCAATCACACTTGGCCAATAAAAATTCTATTCTATTCTATTCTATTCTATTCTATTCTATTCTATTCTATTCTATTCTATTCTATTCTATTCTATTCTATTCTATCTCTCCGACCGGTCGCAGACGGTATTGACAGGGGGCAGAAGTCGACCGCGAGGCGCCTCACTTGTGGGGTGCCTCAGGGGTCGATTCTATCGCCCCTCCTGTTGAACATCTACATGAAGCCGCTGGGCGAGGTCATCAGTGGTTTTGGGGTGAGTTATCATCTGTACGCTGATGATACGCAGCTGTACTTTTCCACCCCGGACCACCCCAACGAAGCTGTCAAAGTGCTGTCCCGGTGTCTGGAAGCCGTACGGGTCTGGATGGGGAGAAACAGACTCAAGCTCAATCCCTCCAAGACGGAGTGGCTGTGGATGCCGGCACCCCGGTTCAGTCAGCTGCAGCCGCAGCTGGCTGTGGGGGGCGAGTTATTGGCCCCAACGGAGAGGGTGCGCAACTTGGGTGTCCTCTTGGATAGGTGGCTGTCGTTTGACGATCATTTGGTGGCCGTCTCCAAGAGGGCCTTCCACCAAGTACGCTTGGTGTGCCAGTTGCGCCCCTTCCTTGACCGGGATGCCTTATGCACGGTCACTCATGCCCTCGTAACTTCCCGCCTGGATTATTGCAATGCTCTCTACATGGGGCTGCCCTTGAAGTGCACCCGGAGGCTGCAGTTAGTCCAGAATGCAGCTGCGCGGGTAATAGTGGGAGCAACTCATTGCTCCCATGTAACACCACTCCTGCGCAGTCTGCACTGGCTTCCTGTGGTCTTCCGGGTGCGCTTTAAGATTTTGGTCACCACCTTTAAAGCGCTCCATGGCTTAGGATCCGTGTACTTACGGGACCGCCTGCTGTTACCGTTTGCCGCCCACCGACCCATACGCTCTCACAGAGAGGGCCTTCTCAGGGTGCCGTCCGCCAAACAATGTCGGCTGGCGGCCCCCAGGGGCAGGGCCTTCTCTGTGGGAGCTCCCACGCTCTGGAATGAGCTTCCCCCTGGTTTATGTCAAGTGCCTGATCTTCAGACCTTTCGCCATGAGCTGAAAACGCACTTATTTATTCAAGCGGGACTGGCCTAAAATTTTATTGGGTTAAAATTTTATTGGGTTATTTATATTTTAATATTTTAATTCGTTTTAAATTTGGCCACTTTATAATATGTTTGTTTAAATTTCTTTTAATATTGATACTGTGATTTTTTACTTGGCTGTACACCGCCCTGAGTCCTTCGGGAGAAGGGCGGTATAAAAATTGAATAAAATAAAAAATAAATAAATAAATTTTTATGGACATATTGAAATATGACAATGGTGCAGGGAGAACAGAGGGAAACAGAGAAGGTAATGTAGACAGATAAGAAGATATTTATTTTCTTGGGTTCCTGTAGAACAGAAGTGTCAAACTTGATTTCAATGAGGGCTGCATCAGAGTTATGTTTGACTTTGGTGGGGGGGGGGGGGAACGGAGTGGGCATGGTCAGGGTGGGTGTGGCCAGCTTGACATCAGTTGTGACAGGGGCGCCTGTAGCGGCCCAAGCGCTCTGCCAGAGAAAATGGGCTCACAACAGGGGTGAAACGCTCCCAGTTCGAACTGGATCATCCGATCCGGTAGCGATGGTGGCAGGTGGTTCAGAGAACCAGTAGCAAAAATTTCTGCCACCGCTTCCCTTCCGCATGCCCAGCTGAGCTGCACGATCATCAGAGGTTTTTTTTACTTTTAAAAGCATTTTTTCTTCGGCCCCAAAAAAAATGCTTTTAAAAGTAAAAAAAAAAGCCTCTGATGATTGCGCGGCTCAGCTGGGATTGTCAGAACCCTTTCAAAGCATTTTTTTCTACAATCTACAGCCCAAAGAGGCTGTAAAAAAAGATTTTAAAAGGTTCTGGTGATCAGGCAACTCAGCTGGGATTGTCAGAACCCTTTAAAAACATTTTTTCGACAACCTCTTTGGCCGAAGAGGCTGGAAAAATGCTTTTAAAAAGCTCCTCTGGCGATCCCAGCTGAGTTGTCTGATCATCAGAGGCTTTTAAAAGCATTTTTTTACAACCTCTTCAGCTGAAAAAAAAATGCTTTTTAAAGTAAAAAAGAATTGGCCACGCCCACCTAGTTACATTACCACCCCCCACAAAGCCATGCCCACAGAACCGGTAGTAACAAATTTTACATTTCACCCCTGGCTCACGAGCTCCATTTTTGTCTGAGACGGCCACCTGCAGCCTTCCCAAGCTCCGTTTTCGCTTTCAGAGGCACCATGAGCAATCCTTCATTTCCAGAGGAGCCTTGCAGGCCAGATCTAAGTAGCCCACAGGCCGGAACTGACCCCTGGGCCTTGAGTTTGACACCTCTGCTTTAGAAAGTTAGTGACTTAAATGTGCACCTGGAAACAACATCTGCCTCCAGGGTATTTACTAGGTAGAAATTTCTGAAAAGGATTTACTGAACATAATTTGTATGCAAAGAATATACTCTATCGATCAGTTATGAGCCTTGCATTACACTTTTGACTTTTAGGATAAGATAGCAATTATAAACCCCATTAGGTAGGAAGAATGATCAAAGTGGGCTTTTCCAGAACGTATCTTCCTTTCAATTATGACTGATTTCTTTGCAAAGCAGTGCCAATCCTGTATCTGCAAGAGGCTGAATTGCTATTCAAGGGTTAACTTTTCTTTTTTTGTTACCATTTATTCCCAGTAAACCCAACTGTCTGTAACCCTCCAGTGAATACTTGAGTAAATTGCAAAATGTTTTCAGATACTTGTAACCAGCTTTGCAAATAGACTATCAGCAATGCAAATGTCTTCAGCCATGCAAATAGACCGTTATCAGCTTGGCAAATTTTTTAGCATTCCCGTGTAACCTAATTTGCTTTCTCGCTTGATCTACAACTTTCAGCTCTTCTGCTGTTCCACCTAATGAAGAGATCTGTGAAAGCGAGTTTATGTATGGCCATTGCTGCCACTATACAATACCACGCATGTGTGTGCACACATCATACTGTATCCCTTAGTGGTTTTGGTGGTGTCTCTGTGTGTGTTCAAATTGGCAAGATGGTGGACAAAGCATTGTGATACAAATTCTGTCCTACATGTGTTCAAAGTATGTAAAGCTTGCGTACCACTATCTAATTTTAACCATCTTCATTTATTTTTCTGGTAGGAAATGTAAATGTTAAGTTTCCCTGTTACTTGTGTTTGACTTTAGGGCACAGTGCTTATATCCTTTTCTTAGCTGAGAGAGCTAGCATTGTCTGGAGACAATTTCCATGGGCACGTGGCCAGCATGGGAAGGTAACAGCATTCGGTGTGTCTTAGCCATGCTAAGACACACAGAATGCTGTTACCTTCTCACCAAAGTGGTACCTATTTATCTACTTACATTTGCATGCTTTTAAAGTGCTGGATGGTCAGGAGCTGAGCTAAGTAATGGGAGCTTACCCCATTTATTTATTTATTTATTTATTTATTTATTTATTTATTTATTTATTTATTTATTTATTTAGATTTTTATACCGCCCTTCTCCCGTAGGACTCAGGGCGGTGTACAGCCAAGTTATAAAAACAACACAATGTACAATTAAAAGAAAAACTTAAAACAAGCATATTCCATAAGTGGCCGAAATTTAAAACGATCAAATTTAAAACCCTTAAAATTCATAAATAATAACCCCAATTAAAATTATTTAGGATTAAAAATTTAAGCCAGTCCTGCTTGAATAAACAAATGCGTTTTCAGCTCACGGCGAAAGGTCCGAAGGTTGGGTAATTGGCGCAAACCAGGGGGAAGTTCGTTCCAAAGGGTAGGAGCTCCTACAGAGAAGGCCCTTCCCCATTGCACAGAGCTCGGGTCTCAAACCCGAACTGTCAGCTTTCTAGCTGACAAGCTTAGCATCTTTTAACAGCTGAGCCATCGCACCCCTGGTATTAGGAAATGAAGCAGTGGAATATGTTGAAGAGTCTAGGACATTGAGGCAGAACATTCGCTATATATTGTGGACTCTCTATGTATTGATTATCTCCATATCTCCATATCTGGGTATTGTACTGAGTGAATCATCATCACTCAGTCAAAATGTCCTCTTTTAGAGATCAAAAACTATGGGAAGCATTCTGTGACCTGCTTCAGCTCATGGGGATAATGGCATTAAACTGTAATAAACACACAAAGGAAAAAATATGCATTTTCATGGGTCTCCAACCAATGATCAATCAACTGATTTACTCATTCCGGCTTAAATACTGCTTTAATCAAGCATTTGTAGGCTTTTTTGAGATCACAAAAAACTGCTATCTACTGTCTTTTTATGAGGGAAAAGAAAGGGCTTTGCATAATCCCGTCTATGGGATGGGATTCATCTTACTTCCTATAAAAGTAGGAAATGAATCAAATGAGAAAATAAAGAAACCAATTAATGAAGTATTCCTCTTCATTAAATGGCAACTCGGTATATCCAGAGTAAATGGCAAATCTGGATATTATGTACTTTAAAAAAATGCACTAGATAGCTTCTATTCTGAGTATAAGAAAGAATTGCCTTTTTATATGGAATGCAGAAAAAAAACATGTATTTTATGAAGCCTTTGAGATAAATCCACTGCTGCCATGTCTAAAGCAAGTCAGAATTTGATCCAAGAGATTCCCAGCTTGACTTGTGAAAATCCAGCAAATCCTGCTCCTGTTTTTTACCCTTACTCTGTATCAAAGTAGACTGGAAGTAACTACATTTTTTTAAAAAAAGTAACTAGACTATCGTTTCCAAATACATAAGTGATTTAACCTAGAATATATTGAATGTCTGATCAGGCAGTTTGAAACTCTTCCCTCGTCCCCCCATCCATAGTATATCAGCATCAAAACTGCTAATGTGGAAGAGTGTGGCAGATAATGCAGAGAGAGAAAACTGAGCCCACTTTTAGAATTGAAAAGAAAAACAATACTATGAAGCTTTTAGTACTGAGAAGCAACTCCCTAATTTTATTTTAAAGGAGTGAGGATAATAATAGAAAGTTTGTGGGACTGTATCTCATTTAGGTGTGATTAGAACATTCGCTGATCTAATGTTTTAGGGGCTCCTACAAAGACAAAGGGGCGAAACTATTTTCTAAAGCACCAAAAGGCAAGAAAGAGTTGGAAACTAACGTGAGAAGCAACATAGAAATAAGGTGAATTTTTTTTAAAAAAATTTACATTTATATCCCGCCCTTCTCCGAAGACTCAGGCGGCTTACAGTGTATAAGGCAATAGTCTCATTCTATTTGTATATTTACAAAGTCAACTTATTGCCCCCCCAACAATCTGGGTCCTCATTTTACCTACCTTATAAAGGATGGAAGGCTGAGTCAACCTTGGGCCTGGTGGGACTAGAACCTGCAGTAATTGCAGGCTGCTGTGTTTTAATAACAGGCTTCTTATAGCCTGAGCTATCACGACCCTCATGGAAATTGATGAGAGCAATGAGATCAATCCACCAAAGGAATACCTTTGCCTTCAGAAATTGTGGGTGCTCCATCACTGGAGGCTTTCAAAAACGGACTGAATAAAACAGATTTTATTCTATGTTCTATGCCATTTCTTAGAAAACTTAGTTGAAGGCCACCACTACAATTCTGGTGCATTTTCCAAGCCAGTATAAAATATAGTGGAAAAATAGTGATTATTCACACCTTATATGTTTTGAGGGAGATGTTAATAATTACTAAAATATACTATGCAGCTTTCCCTATCTTTCCCAAAAAAAACTATTTGAGAAAACAGGAGGACCAGGAATGGAAGTAGCTATCATTTGGTTGACTTTCTTGACAAAACTATATGAATAAGGCAGTTATTGATAAAAATAGAACTGTGAAATAAAGTCCCTGGTGATCCAAATGATGCTGTTGCTATATTCTTGCAGTATCTGGAGGCTGGGGGAGGTCAAGATGGGAGACAACCGGCTTCAACTGAATCCTGGCAAGACTGACTAGCTTTGGATGTATGGAGCTTTGAGATCCAGGTCTTTAACATTGGTCCTTGATGGGGTTGCACTCAGACAGACTCAGTCTACAAGTTGGGGTTTCTCCTGGACTCATGATTCCTGCTCAAAGACCAAGTGGCAATTGCGGTTAGAAAACCCTTTGCACAACTTCATGTTGATCATCAATTCCTGGACTAAGAGCTCCTGTACTCAGTCACTTAAACTCTGGTCATCTCACGTTTGGACTACTGCATCCAGTTTTGGTCGCCACAACATAAAAAAGATGTTGAGACTCTAGAAAGGGTGCAGAGAAGAGCAACAAAGGTGACTAGGGGACTGGAGGCTAAAACATATGAAGAACTGCTGCTGGAATTGGGTATGTCTAGTTTAATGAAAAGAGGAACCAGGGCAGGGGTGAAATGCTCCTGATTCGGATTGGATCGGCCGGCCCGGTAGTGATGGCAGTGGGTGGTTTGGAGAACCGGTAGCAAAAAGATTGGTTCTCACCCTTCTGATCTTCTAAGGGCCTGAAGACCTGGCTCTGCCAGATGGCATTGGACCAACAGGACAGCATCATATTGGAGGTGGTTGAATTAGGAAAAAATTCCACCTACTTCCCACCACACATGCTGCTCCCACTCTCTCTATCTGCTAACTGCAACTTCACTTATATTGTAATAGCAAAAGCACTTAAGACTTATAAACCACTTCATAATGCTTTACAGCTCTCTCTAAGTGGTTTATAAAGTCAGCATGTTACCCCCAACAATCTGGGTCCTCATTTTACCTGACCTTGGATGGATGGAAAACTGAAAGATGTTTGGTGTTAGAAGCTGGAAAATTATCTTCAGGTAATAATCTACATTATTTTCAACAATAGTTTAAGCAGGATTGATGAGCAGGCACTTAATGAAGCTTTTGAGTCGCCTGTGGAAAATTGTCTTTAGGTCTCACCACACCTTAGTTTGTTAGAGGGAGAATACCTCTCCCTGTACACCGCCCTGAGTCCTTTGGGAGAAGGGCGGTATAAAAATTGAATAAAATAAATAAATAAAATAAATAATAAATAATCCTTCCTGTGCATCGCAACAGCTGTTTATGGTGGCTATGAGTTTGATTTGTGACAATAAACTTTATATAGCTAATGCATTACACTTACAAATATTCTTTTTTTTATTCATCAGGGGCCAATGAGAAAATAGAAAAGCGCGAGAGGTAGAGAAATCTACCTCTGAGAAATTTCAAAAAGGGAAATAGGTGCATTTATCTTAATTTTTTTAAAAAAATATGAAAGTTCCTGCCAACATTTTTAACTAGCTGTAGAATTAGCAATAGCAATAGCACTTAGACTTATATACCACTTCACAACGCTTTACAGCCCTTTCTAAGCAGTTTACAGAGTCAGCATGTTGCCCCCAACAATCTGGGTCCTCATTTTACCTGACCTTGGATGGATGGAAGGCTGAGTCAACCTTGAGCCAGTGAGAATTGAATTGCTCAACCTCTGGCAGCCAGCAGAAGTAGCCTGCAGTACTGCATATTTGTTTCATTGCTTTTAATGCTGTAATCCATTCATTTCAAAGTTTAGATGGGTGGCAAATAAATTTAATAATAACAATTTTAATAATAAATAAGTAAATAAAGTCTCAGAATGTTTAAAGAGAAATAGGGAGATGATGTCATAAACAGAAACATGGGCAAATTCAGACTTTCTATCCTCTGTTCATGTCAGAGGAAATTCTGGAATTGGCTTTTCCATTTATTTCACTGTGTGTGCTTTGGTTCATCTCTAATTATGAGAATCCTGTGACCCCACCCACCATGATCAGAGTGGACAAACCAGGTGTAAAATCAGAATGGCAACAGAACTAATTAAACATTTTCAAGTGAAAAAGAGATTCAAAAGAGGAAAGATTGAAATAATGGGAAATACATAGATTAGCTAATTGATTATTCAGGAACAGTAGAACAGTCTGCCCGATTCTGAGAGGTTAAAAAGCAAGAGGAAGAGTAGAAATCAGAAGTTAGGCACTGTTCAGGACAATACGAATGATCATGGGAAGAATACTTTAATAAAAATCATAGGCAGAAAAATAGAGAAGCAAAGAAGAATCATTATTAACAACTAAAGAAATTTAGAATGAATTGATCTCTCAGAGGAAGTGCTGAGACCTACATGATATAATCTTGATGCAGAAAAGAAAGGCACTCTAGAATGCACTATAGGGAGTAATTGGGCACTGAAAGATACATAAATGTGATGACTTAGCATTCCTTTCTTGTTCTAATTTCCATGGTTCGTTACACTTACTTCCTGCTGTGAACAAGGGAGAAAAGTGTTTCCTAGAGTCTGCTTCTTCCTTGTTTAATGTATTATGGCAAAAAAAATAAATAAAATTAAATTAAAATTAAAAAATGCTAGTCTGGACTAATATACAGATTGCATATTTGCAGCCCCCTAGATGTCAACTGATCTGAATGATTTGGGTGCAGTACACTTATGGAGCAATGTTAGGAAGAATTTCCTTTATTAAGATCTTTCTGTAAGTTCGGACAAGCCAATCATACTGTCCTGCAAAGACAGACCACAAGAAATTCATACATGCTCTTTAAAACAATTGCAGGTATGCTTTATTTTTGTTTTTAATTGAGCTGTCTTCTTACAGGTAAAAGGACACCTTATATTATCTTTGATAAAGCTTTCACTACCAGTTCCCTTCCCAAACTTTGATCACTGGCCACAGTCATCCCTATCTTCAAAAA